>NC_079172.1:63470150-63662650 GCF_947568905.1 Ostrea edulis | reverse complement strand
TATAATGGGCATTTATCCCTTTACCAAAATTGTGAAATTCATGATCTAAGGGTGCATTACCAGGGTGGAGCTAGAGTGGTCAGTATATACTACATGTATGTATTGAAAATGTATTAGAAAATCTTCTTTACTGCTGGACATCAAGCAGACAAACTGTGGGATTGTAATGAGCAATGTGAAATTTACTACCCCCGGGTTCAGGGTTCAGGTCCCAAGGTGTGGCTTATTATAGATAATGAAATGTGCATGAGTTATACCAACATATCTAACATCTAATACAAAGTATGAATATGAAGAAGTACAAAGCATACTGGTAACAAAATGATTTCTGAAGAGTAAAAATGTACATATTCAGGTGACCATTAAGGCCCATGGGCCTCTTGTTTAAATAACTGTTGAAGTTAATATTTTCTAAGCAATAGTTACTGCTGTATGGAGTGTTGCAAATATCACCTATGAAAGATATTGGTATGAGTGTTCAGACCTAATGTATTGAAAAAGTCTGCATATGATGACATTTTTTTAGTTTACTTGAATGCTGAACTTGTTAGAAGGCCACCTTCACTATCATGTCAATTTAGCTCTCGGACAGAAGTTGACAGTATAATAAGTTACCGATGTATGTGGAAATCTGATTCCTGATGAAGGACAAGACATTGGTACCAAGCAATGTTACAGAGACTGATCGTATTTGTCTTTGGTTTCAGGTTTTACAGAATGTCATAGAAACCGAGAAAACACATGTCCAGGAACTGACAACTGTGTTACAGACTTATATACAGCCAATACACAACTCCTCCATGTAAGTGTTATATACAGCCAATACACAACTCCTCCATGTAAGTATTATATACAGCCAATACACAACTCCTCCATGTAAGTATTATATATACAGACAATATACAACTCCTCCATGTAAGTATTATATATACAGACAATACACAACTCCTACATGTAAGTGTTATATACAGACAATACACAACTCCTCCATGTAAGTGTTATATACAGCCAATACACAACTCCTAAATGTAAGTGTTATATACAGCCAATACACAACTCCTACATGTAAGTGTTATATACAGCCAATACACAACTCCTCCATGTAAGTGTTATATACAGCCAATACACAACTCCTCCATGTAAGTGTTATATACAGCCAATACACAATTCCTCCATGTAAGTATTATATATACAGCCAATACACAACTCCTCCATGTAAGTATTATATATACAGACAATACACAACTCCTCTATGTAAGTGTTATATACAGACAATACACAACTCCTACATGTAAGTGTTATATACAGCCAATACACAACTCCTACATGTAAGTGTTATATACAGACAATACACAACTCCTCCATGTAAGTATTATATATACAGACAATACAGACAATACACAACTCCTCCATGTAAGTGTTATATACAGACAATACACAACTCCTCCATGTAAGTGTTATATACAGCCAATACACAACTCCTACATGTAAGTGTTATATACAGACAATACACAACTCCTCCATGTAAGTGTTATATACAGACAATACACAACTCCTCTATGTACTAAGTGTTATATATAGACAATACACAACTCCTCTATGTACTAAGTGTTATATACAGACAATACACAACTCCTCTATGTACTAAGTGTTATATATAGACAATACACAACTCCTACATGTAAATGTTGTATACAGACAATACACAACTCCTCTATGTACTAAGTGTTATATATAGACAATACACAACTCCTACATGTAAATGTTGTATACAGACAATACACAACTCCTCTATGTACTAAGTGTTATATATAGACAATACACAACTCCTACATGTAAGTGTTATATACAGACAATACACAACTCCTCTATGTACTAAGTGTTATATATAGACAATACACAACTCCTACATGTAAATGTTGTATACAGACAATACACAACTCCTCTATGTACTAAGTGTTATATATAGACAATACACAACTCCTACATGTAAATGTTGTATACAGACAATACACAACTCCTCTATGTACTAAGTGTTATATATAGACAATACACAACTCCTACATGTAAATGTTGTATACAGACAATACACAGCATGTCTGTATATATTTTCACAATACCAATACACAACTTGTCTAGAAATATTAGATAAAATATTATAGCAAAATTGAAAGTTGTTTGACTAGTTTTCATTTAATTAGACTCTCTTGTAATTCCACTTTCTTTTTCTTTTGATACAATCCTTGAAAGATGTCACCAGCCTTAGGTGAAGTGCCACAAATGTTTAGTGATGTGCGGTGTTCAGGGTTTTAGAGATATCACAAATGTTTAGTGATGCGCGGTGTTCAGGGTTTTAGAGATATCACAAATGTTTAGTGATGCGCGGTGTTCAGGGTTTTAGAGATATCACCAGCCTTAGGTGAAGTGCCACAAATGTTTAGTGATGTGCGGTGTTCAGGGTTTTAGCGATGTCACAAATGTTTAGTGATGCGCGACGTTCAGGGTTTTAGAGATGTCACAAATGTTTAGTGATGCGCGGTGTTCAGGGTTTTAGCAGTGAGAGTTCTTTATCATGAAAATATATACCATGACATTGTCATAGCACCTCCATTTTAAAGTTGTTATTTGAAAGACCCTTTTTTTCTAATGCTGAGTGTTTTGCGAAGGAACATTCACTACCAGTCCTATGTTAAACATCTTCGGTTTCCGCAATGCCAGGATCGAGAATCTAACTCGGGCCTACTGGTTGTAAGGCAAACACACTAACCAGTAGGCTATTGTGATTGATCAGCTTAAATACTGGTCAGTCAAAGTACTGGACTTTGTGGTTACTAGTGTCTGAACTTTGACCTCTGCTTGATTGTGATCGAAAGTCTTGCTATTTTTGCATTTCTTCATTTATAGATTGACTGCCACTGAATATTCACAGCTGATCGGTAACCTGGAGGAGATCTTAGCATTCCAAAACACTTTCCTCTCAGCCATTGAAGAGTGTATGAAGTAAGTGTATTAATTAGATAAGGCCATTAAAAAAATAATTATCTGGTTCTCAGGCCAGATTTTCCAATGTTTAATGAGAGAGGGAGGCATCCTCCCCCATTTTTATGGTGATTAGAATAAGAATAATTAATTTTTTTATGGCCTAACTTTTCTTCTACTGAGGACACAGCATTACTTTTGCAAGTTTTTCGGCATTTTTTTTTTTTTATAAAAACACAACGATGGAGATACTGGTGCAGTATTTTGTAGTCAGGTGGCACCAAGAATTATGAGGAAATGCGTTTTTATGTTGTATTTAAAGAATGGCCGACACATTGTAACAATCAGTTTGTCCAGTCTATCTGTTGGGATGGAGTCACATTGCAGCAATGCACCTCTGCTGGTTGAAACGCCAGAAATCTTAATTTAAAACACATGCTGCTGTTGTGCATATACAGATGCAGTTTGTTTTCATCTGCATGTCTGGGGAAATTTCATTCAAGCGGGTATGGTGACCTAACAAAACAGGAAGGGATGTTAATGAAGTCCAGAAAATGCATACAGTGTTTGTGTAGTACGTACTCCCCTCCAGAACAAACAATTTGTCTGATAGAGAGCTGTTAAACTAAGCTGTTACTGATACAAACTTCCCTCTTGGAGCAGGTGCCCTTTTGTAGATTGATACAATAATCATCCAGCTTGGCAAACTCCTTATAGCATTATATTAGAAATGTTTTGTGTGATAATCATAAAAGTGTGTCACAAATAGCATTATATTAGAAATGTTTTGTGTGATATTCATAAAAGTGTGTCACGAATAGCATTATATTAGAAATGCTTTGTGTGATATTCATAAAAGTGTGTCACAAATAGCATTATATTAGAAAAGCTTTGTGTGATATTCATAAAAGTGTGTCACGAATAGCATTATATTAGAAATGTTTTGTGTGATATTCATAAAAGTGTGTCATGAGTTAGTATGCAGAACTAGCCCTCCAAGTTAGATGTAGATCTATGTTTTACGTTGTGAATTTGTTTATGATGATTTCCTGTGCGTTGTGTTTGCGTGGGGTACACTAGTAGAAATGGTCAACAAATGGAAGATCAGATACACTCACATTACAGTTCAAGACAAATGCTACACAAAATTTATGGGCGTCGCCATATTTTCATCCTGTGCCTGTCCACCATTACAGTGCTGACGATGCAGTATGCTGCTCTATGCTAGTGTATTGTCATGCTCAATGTTTCTGATGTTTGTAAACGATTTCATGAAATTTCTTAACGTAATAAAGCTAGTAAGTAAATGTTGGCAATTAAGTAAATCATGTTAAGAGGAGCCTTTAATTTGCTGACAGCAATTTTTTTTTATTGGAAAAGGATGGGGGGATAATTCATAGAAACCTCTCATTCAAAGGAGCTGCTGAATTAAATAATTACACTTCACAGAAAAAAATGCACATATGTTGAAATTAAAAGCATGATTTTAGTACATAATATTTACAATTTCCGAGAACAGAAAAAACATGGACAAAAGTAAATGTGCACGCATTGTAATCTGGCCTAAAATACTGACTATAAATGGAGTTTATTTATTGAAATAGGTTTTGCTGTTGAAATTTTGAATATAACTATGCTTTTAAGTCATGCATACTTCCTGTGCTTGTGAGTAGATGGGGTTGGGGTTAGGTTTATATGCAATTACCTGTTTTGCATATTTGGTTGCTTTAACCCTTACAGAATAACATATACTTGCAGTATACATAAAGTATATCTTTTACTATACTTGAAGTATACTTCAAGTATTTTGATTTTATATGCAAATTAGTTTGCCAAGTATACTTTATACAAGTATATAGATGAAGTATACTCCAGTTATACTTTGCTTATACTTCATGTATACTCACAAGCATACATTTTTCACATGTACTTGAAGTATACTTCAAGTATTTTGATTTTATATGCAAATTAGTTTGCCAAGTATACTTTACACAAGTATATAGATGAAGTATACTCCAGTTATACTTGATTTATATACTTAAAGTATACTTCTTGCCTTATACTTCAGATATACTTGACTTATACTTTGCTTGCCTCTTCTGAAGTATACTTGACTAACACTTCAAATGTACAGGGATTCTGCTAGTTTACATGAACATTACCAACCATGTGTTCTGCAAAAACATCAACAACTGCATTTGGAGTAGTCGGGTCTGCATTTTGGGTAGTCGGGTCTGCATTTTGGGTAGTTGGGTCTACATTTGGAGTAGTAGGGTCTACATTTGGAGTAGTCGGGTCTGCATTTTGGGTAGTTGGGTCTACATTTGGAGTAGTCGGGTCTACATTTGGAGTAGTCGGGTCTGCATTTGGAGTAGTCGGATCTACATTTGGAGTAGTCGGATCTACATTTGGAGTAGTCGGGTCTACATTTGGAGTAGTCGGGTCTACATTTGGAGTAGTCGGGTCTACATTTGGAGTAGTTGGGTCTACATTTGGAGTAGTCGGGTCTGCATTTGGAGTAGTCGGGTCTGCATTTGGAGTAGTCGGGTCTGCATTTGGGAAAGAGCAGTAACTCTTACAAAACATCCCAAAATCATTGTCTATACATTATATGAATATTTAAGATTCATTTAAAATAATACATGCGGAGATGTACTCCATTGGGCTCATGGCAAGTGACCGCCCAAAAGGGGATGCTTACTCCTCCTAGACATCTGATCCCACCTCTGGTGTTCTCAGGGGTCAGTGTTTGCCCTACTCTCAATTATGCATTCTCTGTAGGAGTTAGGAGATTGATCACCGTTCGTTGTTGGTATTGTCACATATGGCATCAGTACGTTTGTGAATTGTGATTTTTATATATATTCAAGTTTCCCAACCATCAATATGTGAATGTAAGATAGAGCTAATGTAAAAGTGTAATTTTCAATGTTTGTCTCTCTGAAGTGACAAAATAGCAATAGAGGAATTTAAATTGGCATCAGTAAATTTATGTCGCCTAGCATGCAGTTGTATTAGTCTAAGATATATTTGTAACTTGAATCTGAATGTGGTTTTATCGATTGAACTTTGTGAACTTTTAGTAACTTGTGAACTTTTAGTAACATGAATCTGAATGTTGTTTTAACGATTGAACTTTGTGAACTTTTAGACAGACACCTCACCATAGAAGAGTGGGAGGGGTGTTTCTGAAGTATGCCCCCCGCATGAAGGAACTCTATATGTCCTATTCGGCCAATCACCCTAAAGGCGCTGCCATTCTACAAAACAAAAGGTAAGGAGCAAGCTTTGTTTGACATACACCTTTAACTTGGGGTCATTGAAATAAATTTGAATTTAATCTGATTGAAAATCAAACTATATAGTGTAAAAGTCCTTTTGAAAAGGTAAAATCATCTGAATTTTTAGTGTAATCATAGATTCGGGAGCCTTGGCCATAACGTTTGAATGGTGTGTGATAGGGCTTTCAGATTTTACATCTGTATTCCTTTTGACAAGACCTTTCTTTTGTTTGCAAAGTTTTGACCCCATAACCTTGATCTAGGGATTTGACCTACTTTTGAAAACCTTTAACCTGGTCCATAAATTTTGAATGGTTGGTTATATAGATTTCATGTATTCCATGTGACAAGACCTTTCTTTAGCCTACCATGCTTTGATTTACTTTTCTGTCATGTGGGGGGGCATCAATGTTTCAGAAACGCATTTTGTTTTCTTTCAGAGATGATTTAAATAAATTTATGGAATCCATTGGTGCTACTAAAGGAACGATGACCTTAACTACAAATCTGTATAAACCCTTTACCCGGTTAGATAAATATCCCAGCCTTCTGAAGGAGCTGGAGAGACATATCGAGGTAAACACCCGTAGTATACCACACTCCTCCCAAATATTACACACTCCTTAGAAATGCCTGCATGTCGTAAAGAAGAAAGGCTAATGTTTAAAAAAATGTTTTTGAACTAATAATGTTTTGACATCTTATGCTGTAAATAATTTCATCTCCCCCACTGTTTGAGATCTCTAGAGTGTGTTTTACCTGTTATAATGAAGATACGTTGTCTTTATAGGAAAGTCATATAGATCGAGGGGACACCCAGCGAGCGATATCTGTGTACAGAGAAATAGCAGTAAGTAGGGGCAATATCTGTGTGTAGTGATATCTGTATATAATGATATCTGTATATAGTGATATCTATGTACAGTTATATCTGTGTACAGTGATATCTGTGTAGTGATATTTGTGTGCAGAGATATCTGTGTATAGTGATATCTGTACAGTGATATCTGTGTATAGTGATATCTGTGTACAGTGATGTCTGTGTATAGTGATGTCTGTATAGTGATATGTGTACAGTGATATCTCTGTACAGTGATATCTGTGTACAGTGATGTCTGTGTACAGTGATTTCTGTGTATAGTGATTTCTGTGTATAGTGATGTCTGTATAGTGATATGTGTACAGTGATATCTGTGTACAGTGATATCTGTGTAAAGTTATATATGTAAAGTGATATCTGTGTACAGTGATATCTGTGTACAATGATATATATACAGTGATATCTGTGTACAGTGATATCTGTGTATAGTGATATCTATGTGCAGTGATATCTGTGTACAGTGATATCTGTGTACAGAGAAATGACTCTAAGTAGAGGGTGATATCTGTGTGTAGTGATATCTGTGTGTAGTGATATATGTGTTTTACAGTTTCAGTCTTGAAACTTTTTGATCACCCTTTCTACATGCATATAATATTATATGCTTTCCTTTTGTATAAATATTAGTACTGTTCTTTGATTTCATATTTAAGATGGTAATAATCTACATGTTATTTTTGTGTCATTTACAGAATGCGTGCATGGAAATCAGAAAATGTAAGGAGATGGAGTATGAGATACTGACGAGTTCCATAAAGGGCTGGGCAGGGGAAGTAAGTACATTGATACGAGTTCTATAAAGGGCCGGGCAGAGGAAGTAAGTACATCAATACTGATGAGTTCTTTAAAGGGCTGGGCAGGGAAAGTAAGTACATTGATACGAGTTCTATAAAGGGCTGGGGCCTGGGAAGTAAGTACATTGATACTGACGAGTTCTATAAAGGGCTGGGCAGAGGAAGTAAGTACATCAATACTGATCGAGTTCTACAACGGGCTTGACTGGGGAAGTAAGTGCAATGATACTGATGAGTTCTTTAAAGGGCTGGGCCTGGGAAGTAAGTACATTGATAATGCCAAGTTCTATAAAGGGCTGGGCCTGGGAAGTAAGTACATTGATACTGCCATGTTCTATAAAGGGCTGGGCAGGGGAAGTAAGTACGTGTACATTAAACGAGTTGAAAGTTGTTTTTATGTACCCTGAAATGGAACACTGAGGGCTTGTTCATTTTGATCTATCTATTAATATGTCTTCTTTTTTTTGGCTTGTTTTTCTGTCAGAAATTTACTCAAGACTGAGACTTTTTTATTTGCTAAACTGAAAGGGTCATATCAAAACTACATAAAAGGCAAGGTCATATATATAATCCACAGACTGTTCTGGATTTCTCAAAAGAACTTAAGTCAAAACTTACACATAAGTCTGAGATTTTACTCCAAGTATTACTACTCAAGTAAAGGGAAACTCAAATATAAGAGATTTTTGTGTGAAATCAAATGTCTCAGTCACAGGCATAATGTTTGACATACATTTTCATTATTTTATGAAATAATTGATATACTAAGAAATGTCAGTACTTTATAGAAATGTCAATACTCAGTACTAGAAGAGTGTTATGTTTACATAGGTGTGTCACTCTCTGAAAGCTATTCTTTTGTGAGACAACTTTAAAAACTAATACACTCCAATACACTTATTCTCAAATGTGAAAAATTTTCTGCAAATTCTTTGTATTAAATAGATTTTTAACTCAAGTTGTCTTTTTTAAGGAGATAGCCAAGTTAGGGGAAGTAATCAGACTTTCCCAGGTCCAGATGACGTCTCTAAGCGGAGACAAACACGACAGGATATTTGTGCTGTTCCCGAGTCTGCTGGTGATGTTGTCAATGAGTCCGAGGCTGAGCGGTTATCAGTATGAGGTGAGGACTAATTCTATACTCGCGTAGGACAGGAAATGTTTTCAATTTGTGCAAGACAAGTCCCTGAATTAAACAGACATTAGCTGTGAAAGTGATGGCAACCATTTTTTCTCTAAAAATCTCTCGATGGCATCGGAATATAATTATAATATTGATGACTAATAAAAACATTTATTTTGTAGAAAAACAAGAGAAACCTAATAAAACTATGTTAGATGACCGCTTTTAGTGTAAAGAAATATATAAGACAATAATTATTTAATCACCAAAATCACACATTAATGTGCCTGTTATGAAGTTAAGGTGTTTGAAATAATTAGATACTGGTGTTATTACTGAAATATATGATATAGAGCAATTTTCATGGAATTAAATTTTTGGTGACAAAATGACAGCTAAATCAATGCTTGTTTGAATGAACTAAAGTTATTTTTATCATGCTTATGTATAATTGCCAACAATCAGGAAGAATAGTTCTTTTATTCTCTTCATTTCGACAATTGTATTCTCCTTATAGAAATTATTCCTAAGTATTCATATGATATTCTCGCAAATGAAATCAATATTGATTGTAATATCCTGCAATCAGGAAGAATAATTTATTCATTCTCTTCATTTTAACAATTGTATTCTCAATAGAAATCATTATTAAGTATACATATACATATGTAAAATGTTAACAATCAAATGTGCAACTTTACACCTCAGTTTATTTGATCTTTCATGGATGTTAATTTTAAAAAATCAGTTTCATGAGCAAAATATGTAGGCAACTTTGTTTTTGTGAAAACAATGGCAAATATTTTTGGGAAAGTTTTAATTTTACTACAGCGTTATCAAAAGAGTCTCGTTTATTGCAGTCGATAACTACGGCCTACTTTTTTCACTTTCAGGGCAAGTTACCACTGAGTGGGATGACTGTAAGCATAATAGATGATGAGGATTTGGAGTACAGCTTTGAAATATCAGGTACAAGTGTGAGAAATACACAATAGAATATCATGTGAGAAATACTCAAATCAATAAAATGTCAGGTACAAGTTTGAGAAATACTCACATCAATAAAATGTCTTGTACGAGTGTGGAAATGCTCAAATCAATAAAATATCATGTGAGAAATACTCATAGTAATAAAATATCATATGAGAAAAACTTAAATTCAATGAAATTTCATGTGGGAAATACTCAATTTAATGAAATGCTAATGACAAATTAATTGGTCCATTATTACGTTTGGGGATAATCTTCTGACTGAAACATGTTCATAGCAAATGTGGTTAGGGCTATTCCAGAAATAAATACATGGGGGGGTCGGGAGGCACCTTTTGTATATACCAAGCACCCATAAAAAAAAATAAAAAATTACCCCATGACCCATCAAATTAATAAACTCATTTTACAATGACCCATCTAATAAAAAAAAAAACTAACCAGACCCACCACAAAAATATTTTTAAAAATGAAAACGGTACAAATCTCGCGAGGTTTTCGGGACAAACATTCTAGTCAATGACGCGGTAATGCCTGTGCGACATTGTATCACAGTAGTTCTGAAGAAACGATGTCACATCAACAAGCAAAGGCATCTATGGCGGGAATGTTGGAAAGATTGGGAGTCCAAACGATGCTATTATCATGAAATGGGTATGGATATGTTTTTCCACGAATCGTTCGTCTTCTAATGGAGCCCGCGCCCGAAGGCCTCTATATCACCATCACACCGACTGATAAATATAACGCATCGGTACCCTCGTATAAATCAACTAAGGTTTGCCTATTTTTATTAGAAAACGGAATACCTATTGGTTTCAAAATATTCCCAAAATCGATGCACTGTAAACTGTAATAATCTACAGAACAGAGTTCGCCGCCATCACGTCCAAAGGGACCCTATTAAACGCGCCTCTAATTTGAAGAGTGCCGTAATGGAAAGTTATGCGCTGCAAAGAGCGACAACTCGAATAGTTCTATGTTACTTTCGATTTCGAAAGCAGAATTTCGAAAGCACGTTTTCAATTTTCCCTCCGATGTTTTGTAACCAACACGACAAGAGCGACAATAAAAATATTCTGAAAACTCAACACCCACGTAGCACAAAATAAAACAATAGAAACTACCCACTACCCATAATAAATATTTTATTAACAATCCCACCACGGACCAATTAAAATATGAAAAAATACGACCACCCACACAAAAAAATATCATTTGCCACCCGACCCCCCCATTTGATCATTTCTGGAACAGCCCTTATAGAGGATTCAGGGTTAGGCCATATCAAATCAATTCTCTGGTTCTCAGACACTGCCGTCCCCCCAAAAAATCAGCCACTGACACGAGTTTATTGCCGCCCCGGAAAAAAATCACCGCCGCCCGTATTTGATCTGTCAAAATAAAATTTGTGTTTTGGTGCCAAAATCGTAAAGCGCCTTGCTGAATAAGACGTGGTGCTTAGTTGATGTAAACAATATGGCGACAGAAACAGTTCTTGTCAGCATTGAGATTATTTTTAACTCAAAACAGATTGTTCCATGGACAATTAGACCGGTAGACTCATCCTTGACAGTTGATACGCTTTGCAAGAAACTTCTGGGCGGTGAATTTAAAGGAAGTGAAACCGTGAAGGAACAAATTGATGAAAGCAAGGCCGAGTTGAAGTACGACGTTTTCGAAGGTCGAAATAAAATGGCTGACAGCGATAAGCTTTTTTCAACAGTGAAAATTTTCGAAGTGGTTGAACTTTTTGGGAGATATTTAAAAGTGAAAGTGTCTGAAAAAAAGACTGATTTGCCCTCGTCAGATGAACCTTTGACACAGAAAAAGTCGGCATTTGCCGTCTTGCTGGAGGCCCGAGAAAAACTTAAACTACCTCAAAGACCAAATGAAAATAATAAAAGGTGTTGAATACCATTTGTAAAACTCAACTTTCTTCACAACACAAAAAAAAACCACGGACAAAAAATCCCTACCCGTTTGTGACATGGAAATAAACTGAAAAACTAAACCCCCTACCTACCTACCCATTTTTTGAAAAACAATTGTCTGAGAACCAGAGAATCGATTTGATGTGGCCTTATACAAGAATGTATTGTATTAGGAAGTAAAATGTGTTTTTTTAACTAATATGTTGGGGTTTTTTTAAGTAAGGAAACATATTGATTATGATACAAGGAAAGTGTTTTGACTGTCCTTCAGTGCATTTGACTGACCATCAGGGTATATTGTAAGAGTTTCACTGTATCTCCTCACCTGCAGGTCCCATGATAGAGAAAATTATTGTGACGTGTGGGAGTCAGACGGACGCCTCAGGGTGGGTCGAAGCCCTGGGCAAGGACCAGGCTCAGGTTACAGTGATGAATGGACCAAGCAGTAAATCTCAGAATGTCCAGGTATGTAGGTCAATGACCTGATAGTAAATCTCAGAATGTCCAGGTATGTAGGTCACTGACCTGATAGTAAATCTCAGAATGTCCAGGTATGTAGGTCACTGACCTGATAGTAAATCTCAGAATGTCCAGGTATGTAGGTCACTGACCTGATAGTAAATCTTAGAATGTCCAGGTATGTAGGTCACTGACCTGATAGTAAATCTCAGAATGTCCAGGTATGTAGGTCAATGACCCAATAGTAAATCTCAGAATGTCCAGGTATGTAGGTCAATGACCCAATAGTAAATCTCAGAATGTCCAGGTATGAAGGTCAATGACCCGATAGTAAATCTCAGAATGTCCAGGTATGAAGGTCAATGACCTAATAGTAAATCTCAGAATGTCCAGGTATGAAGGTCAATGACCTGATAGTAAATCTCAGAATGTCCAGGTATGAAGGTCATTGACCTAATAGTAAATCTCAGAATGTCCAGGTATGAAGGTCAATGACCTAATAATAAATCTCAGAATGTCCAGGTATTTGGGTCAGTTAATTAGTAGTAAATCTGAATATAGCTAGGTATATGAACATAAGTCTATGACTGACAGTAAATCTGAGAATATGCCGATATGTAGGTCAGTGACTGAACAGTAAATCTGAGAATATGCCAATATGTAGGTCAGTGACTGGACAGTAAATCTGAGAATATGCCGATATGTAGGTCAGTGACTGGACAGTAAATCTGAGAATGTCCATTTACCTGTATATTGAGGTTATTGACTCGGCAGTTAATAACAGTCTCCAAGACTATGTCAAATGTAATATTTTCTACTTCGTATATAAATACATGTATTTTGTCTTAAGTAGCAGTCCACGCAAGAATCATGCAGAATGAAAAATAAGTGGCACAGCTATAAATTTAAAATCTCTTGAAAAATGTTAAAGAGAAAAGGGATTAGGTATACCAATTCTAAATAGGTATACCGATTTTCTCTATAAGATTTCACGATATGCCAAATTTATTGTTGGTCATGTATAGCCCTGAGGTACATGTAAATAATCTACTTTCAGGATACTCGTGTACCGCCCAATTCTAATATACCCGACATAGATATGGCCAAGCAGATAACGACTTATGGAGAGGTAGGAAGTGTTTTATCATGTTCCCTGTAAACTGCCTGTACAAACCTGAACTCTGATTCTTCATGGTATGATTCACACAAATGAAATGATGAAACAAAGCCTGGTTCTTATGTGCCCGTCTAAGGCAGGACATAGTATGGTATGGCGTTTGTGTCCGTCCATCTGTCTGTTAGCTTTTTCATGTCTGGCTTATAACTTAAATTCTAATGAACTTTGTCAGCTGATGCATATTGGGTACATGGTGTGTCACGTACACTTTAAAGTTGGGTCAATGTCTCCTTTGATTAAAATGATATAGAAAAGTATGGCAAGACCTTGTCCAACTCGTAACTGGACAAGTATATGAAGTAGAATCATCAAACTGCTCAGTAAATGCATCATAGGTAAAAGAAGGTGTGTTGCACCCTACATTAAGGTGGATGTGACCTTTAATTAAGATGATATAGCTCTCTATAAAGTACCCCATTTGGGCTTATGTACATGTAGATATAAGTCCTGGAATTGACAAACTTTTAGAATTTGTGCATCTGTAGAGGAATGTGAATTACAGCTTGAAATCAGGTCATTAAAACTTCAAATGACCAAGTATTAAAAAACTGTTTAAAGGGAGGTAATCCCTACAAATGTAAAAACCTTATTCAAAAATGATTATGTGAAGAAATATACATTTTTTCGGAAAATACTGCTATATAACAATTAATATGAATAATTATTTTGTTTCCAACAATAATGATGTATGCAATATTGCACTACAAGAATGCGCAGACTTAACAATTGTTCAGTAATGGTCTAAGTCATGGTGTTTCAAGTTCAGTTGGACATACCAGGGTCATTTTGATAAGAACCAAATTGCATCTGTCCAGTTAAAGATTAATTGATGAGTACAATATAAGAAGGCTGTGGAAATGATTTGTCAATCCTTTAGTTATGGGGCATTTCTTTTTATAGACCCAAATTGTTAGTAGTCTTTGTTGCACTAAGGACTAGAACAAAACAAAATACTTATTAGGTTTGTAACTGAATGTCTACGAAAAAAAAATCCGAGTTGTTATAGTCCCTAAAAGGCTTGGCTTCATCTCACCTTGTATGGACTTTTAACATCTCAACAAATTTGTATAGACAGTCAATAACAAACTTGATATTAAGGAGAAATATTATGCACAGTCATCTGTTTAAGATTATGATTAATAAACAATTGATGGGCGTAACATGTGCCGACAGGGTGCACTTTTTTATTCCCTAGCAGTAGGAACTTTAAACAACATTTAGATTAAATGTAGATGATATTGATGTCTATCAGAAATATGTCGTTTTATAAGGTAAAATGTGTTTAGTGTTGACTTTGTTTTTGTTTGACTTTGAATCAGAGACCTTTTTTTCTCAGATCTCTACGTCCCAGCCCAGTATTAGTTTGCTGACCCCCGCCAAGACGGCTCTAGTAACACATTCCACCTGGACCATGTCCTGTCTCCGCCCCTCACCACCCCTCAGGCAGCACCTGCCTTGTAAAGAGGACCTGGTCAGGAGTCCACGCATGGGCAGGAAACCGGTCAGGCGGAAACCTGGTAAGCAATTCTAGAAAATAATCAATGTAATTCTGTCAACGTGGAAAATTGTACAAATAAACACGGAAAAATGACATGATATGGTGATTTACTGTAAACACCGAAATTTGTGTTAGATGGTAATTTACATTTAATGCTTGAGAAAGGATAAGTGTTTGTGTCATTTGTTGTGTATCACATTTTGTAAGATACAGGTAAATCTGTTGTTACAGTTATCTGGGTCACTCACTGTAAAAGACCAAATTTAATCTTCATAATTTTCCGCTATCAGTGGTAAATTTACCACTGACGGTGGTTGATGTTTTGATGAAAGGATTGTTTCATTATCCTTCAGAATAAGACACTTGTTTCAACTTGTTTAAAACAGGTCACATGGAGGAGAAATATTATCCTTCAGAATAAGACACTTGTTTCCATTGATTAAAAACAGGTCACATGGAGGAGAAATATTATCCTTCAGAATAAGACACGTTTCCATTGGTTAAAAACAGGTCACATGAAGGAGAAATATTATCCTTCAGAATAAGACACATGTTTCCATTGGTTAAAAACAGGTCACATGGAGGAGAAATATTATCCTTCAGAATAAGACACATGTTTCCATTGGTTAAAAACAGGTCACATGGAGGAGAATGAACCCTGTCTTTATCTTTGACAGATGATAACAGTCTCACAATGTTACAGTGAAGGAAATATCTGTGATGTTTTCCGCTGTGATTGAATAAGTGAAGACTTTGTCTTGAGCAATAACAAAGGGAGCTAACTCTACAGGATTATGTCTGTATAGCGGGGCAATATCACAAATTGTCAAGTCTGAGTAGGGTGCTCTCAGGATATAACTCTACTCCGAAAGGACAATTTTTTTCTCATAAGGTATCAACATCCTAAAAATAACCAGAGTCTGTGTTATCCTTTGAAATCATGAACAATGCATAATTCATTCACAGGGATAGTAAATGTACTGAAGTTTGGTAGGGGTGAATTTTGAAAACTTTGACCTGTTGGATTCAATAATTCTTCGATAGCTCTTTCTATGTAATGTAAACTCTTTTAGCTAAGAATTTCAATTGTAGGCCTATGATGCTGAAGAAAATATAAAGATAAGAAAAGGGAAGTTTCTGAAGTGGTTCGTGATTATATAAATTAAGACAGCATTTAGAAAAAGACAAGCAAAGTAATGTCTAGATAAAACCAGACTTGGTTGTTTGACCAAATATCAAGGATAAGATGTTGAAAATGTTGATAGAAAAAGTGTGTTTGCTTTTCTCAGGTGCGAGATCAAAAGATCGGTGTTTGATCAAAATCTAAATTCAAATAGTCAGGAGGGGAGAGGGGGATAAATTCCCCTAGAAGTTTCTGTCATCCGACATGGATTACACTTAAATTAGTTTAAAAAATTTATTAAAAAATGACAAGCGACTGTTAAAACCCACATATTAATACATTTTAATGAATATCTAATAGTTTTAATATGTATAAATGTGGACCCATTCTCAGAATGTGTTTAAACATGGACCCATTCTCAGGATATGTGTAAATGTGGACCCATTCTCAGGATGAGTCTAAATGTAGACCCATTCTCAGGATATGTGTAAATATGGACCCATTCTCAGGATATGTCTAAATGTAGACCCATTCTCAGGATATGTGTAAATATGGACCCATTCTCAGGATGTGTCTAAATGTAGACCCATACATAGAATGTGTCTAATTGTGGACCCATTCTCGAGATGTATGTGAATATGGACACATTCTCAGGATGTGTCTAAATGTTCTCAAGATGTGTCTGAATGTAGACCCATTCTTAAGATGTGTCTAAATGTGGACCTATTCTCAGGATGTTTCTAAATGTGGACCCATTCTCAGGATGTGTCTAATTGTTATCAGGATGTGTCTAAATGTAGACCCATTCTCAGGATATGTATAAATGTGGACCCTTTCTTAAGATGTGTCTAAATGTGGACCCATTCTTAGATTTGTCAAAATGTAGACCCATTCTCAGGATGTGTCTAAATGTAGACCCATTCTCAGGATATGTATGGTTAATTCTCTTTTGATAACTATTAAGACCAGTGTTTGATATTTTCGTAGTGCGGACCCACTCTCAGGATGAGTATGACTATAAATACAAATGGAGACAATGTTAGTGTTTCCTTCCTTATTACGGAATGTTGTCAGATTTTTCTATAGTGATTTTGGTAGTGAAACTTGAAGTCATTCCACATTAACATAGATATTTCTTTTTATGAGTTTTAAAATTGCATAGTTTGATTGATTTGAATTCAGTAAGGCCACAGTATGCTTTTTCAGAATCTCTGTTTTACATCCTTTGGCAGATATTTTTAGTGGATTTTATTTGTAGTTAAGGATGACTCTGTAAAGATGCCTCTTTATTGGCATCCATTTTGAAACACCAAAATATCGGACCGCTCGCAATAACTTAGTGGAAGAGCATTTGCTTTGTAACAGAGAGGTCATCGGTTTGAGCCCTGGTCGTACCAAGGCTGCATCAAACCTAGGACATAAACATACGTGTAGGTAGTAATTGCTCCTTCGCTAGACGCTCAGCAATTAGAAAAGCAAAGATAATGAACAGTGATCAATCATAACTCCCACAAGAAATACAAAAAAAGAGAGATGGGCAAACACAGACCCTTGGATATACCAGAGGTGGGATCAGGTGCCTTGGAGGAGTAAGCATCCCCTGTCGACTGGTCACACTCGCTATGAGCCCTATATCTTGATCATGTAAACAGAGTAATCTGTGGTCAAAATCAGTGCGACAAGAACAGCCTAACAATCGGTATGAAACACGTCAGACAGCGTTTGACTTAATGATAAGTTTTATTGGCAAACTAGATCGTTATAACGACCATAGAATTTGTGAAATACTGACTTTGAATGATAGTGTTGAAACCCATGTGAGGATAATGCCTCTCTTGGAAATGACTTTAAAAATGGAGGTCTCATGTCACGACAGGTGTTTGCACCTTAAAGAACCCTCACTGCTACAGCCAGAGCACATAGATCTAAATTTTTGGTACTGCACCTGCAGCAGGTGATGACTCAATATGGGTAAAAAAAATTCAATAGAATGTTAAACAAACCAACATTTTGGGAGATTTTACTGTTTTGTTTTTGATCAGCACTTGTCTAGGGATACCTCGTGTTAAAATCAAAAGGAGGTGAAACAGAGGAAAAGCAGGCTTTAGCCTTATATGGTTTCAGACAGACTTCATCAGAGTTTCACTACCAGACCCTGTCTTGATGTTGTCTTGTTCACACGTCTGAATGTTTTGTTCCCTACATAGCGTAAATCTGGAAAGTTTTCTTTCAGTTTATTTTTAAAAATCCCTACATAGCGTAAATCTGGAAAGTTTTCCTTCAGTTTATTTAAAAGAATATTGGAATCGAATTGCAGCTATAGGTGAATTTTTGCATTTCTATTTTTTGTGAATAAAACTTTTATCACATTTTTTTTTATATAAAACTTAATTTTTTTCCCCAAATTACTCCATAATTTAAATCAAAGAACTGTTGATAGCGTATTGGTGATTTTAAAGATTTTTTTTATCCTGGAAATGAAGTATTCAGTAATTAATAAACTTCAAAAAATTGATTAAAATTGATCTAAATTAAAAATTTCCAGATTTATGGTCAACATTATGCTTTTTAAATTTCTTTTTTATTTATACATGATTTTCTGTACATTCATATTTTTTCAAAGCTTAATGAATGCCTATATATACATCTTCAACTCAGGATAGTTCTTGGTAAAATTACCCTGGCCTTTTGATATAATATTCTGGTAAAATTACCCTGGCCCTTTGAAATGATTATCTGCTAAAATTACCCTAGCCTTTTGATGTAATTTTCTGGTAAAATTACCCCGGCCCTTTGAAATGATTATCTGCTAAAATTACCCTAGCCTTTTGATGTAATTTTCTGGTAAAATTACCCCGGCCCTTTGAAATGATTATCTACTAAAATTACCCTAGGCTTTTGATGTAATTTTCTGGTAAAATTACCCCGGCCCTTTGAAATGATTATCTGCTAAAATTACCCTAGCCTTTTGATGTAATATTCTGGTAGAATTATGGGTCTCATCATGTAATTTTCTGGTAAAATTACCCGTCTTTTGATGTACTATTTATTGTCCAGTAAAATTACCCTGGTCAATTGATATGTTTATTGCCTGAGAAAATAACCCCTGTCTTTTGATATAGTATCTATTGCTTGATGAAATTACCTTGGTCATATGAGGTAATGTCTTTTGCCTGGTACATGTGAGTGCACTGCATGTCATCAAAAATGTGTGAACACAAATGTTAAAAAAATTCTTTGCGATTACCTTTGCATGAATTTCCATAGTAAAGTCTGAATCTTTTTATTTTTTTATTATCATTGCATTTGAATTCTTGATTTTTCTTAAATGCATGAAACTTGCACTTTATTTTTGTTGTAAAATTCTTAAAAGAATATTGGATTTCAAAGTATTTAGAATTTCGAAGAAAAGATTCAGCAATGTTTTACCGTGAACAAAGTGAACTGATTGATGTTGACATGACTGTGTTTCCATTTGGTGAAAGAAATGTAATTACATATTCTATAGCCAGAAATAAATGCAGGTATGAAATTGTTTTTCCTTTCCTCTGCAGATGATCCCAGAACAATGGAAGAGGATGCACTAATTCTTAAAGTAATTGAGGCCTACTGTACCAGCGCTAAAACCAGACACACGGTTAACTCCTGTAAGTTACACATTGTGGGTGTGGCCTGTTGTGTATCTATTGGTTACAGATTATGGGTGTGGCTTGTGTATCTATTGGTTACAGATAATGGGTGTGGCTTGTGTATCTTTTGGCTACAGATTATGGGTGTGGCTTGTGTATCTATTGGTTACAGATTATGGGTGTGGCTTGTTGTGTATCTATTGGTTACATATTCTGGGTGTTACCTGTTGTGTATCTATTGATTACATATTGTTGGTGTGGCTTATTGTGTATCTATTGATTACATATTGTTGGTGTGGCTTATTGTGTATCTATTGATTGAGGGCACAGTGTGTTGTGTATCTGTTGGTTACAGATTGTGGGTGTGGCCTGTTGAGTATCTACTGATTACAGATTGTGGGTGTTGCCTGCTATGTACCGATTGGTTACAGATAGTGGGTGTTACATGTTGCTATATAGTGTGGGTGTGGCTTGTTATGAATCCTGTATAAATACACCTTGTAGATTTCAGAAAATATCTTGTTTTATCAATATATTTATAAAGCCAAGAATTTTATTGACATAATGAACTTCAAATTTCTGTGATTATTTATATCCATTGTATGCTTTATCACCAATTTGAAAATGAATATCAAAGCATATTGAAAAACCAAAATTTCTTGCAATACCCAGTCCTTAAAGTCATGTTAATGGTGATATTTGTACATTGCTGCTAAAGTCAGCTTCTCGGTATTATTTAACATGGCTATCAGGGGGAATTAAACTGAACTTAAAAGAATACAATAAGCTCATTGATTTTTTTCCTTCTTCTTGACTATAAATACATATGTTGTTGCCTTCTTGACTATAAATACATGTGTTGTTGCCTTCTTGACTATAAATACATGTGTTGTTGCCTTCTTGACTATAAATACATGTTTTGTTGCCTGCATTTATTATGCCTGTATTTACCAGGAGATAATGAATTGTTGTGATTTTTACTTTTTGTGTTCTTCCAAAGCATGTAATTTTATTTATAAATCACAAGTTTACAAGTATCAATCCATCAAGCAGATGATTTTTGCAGGTAGAATTGTATCTAGTTTTGGGGGAATTTCCTTTGCCTGTGGGTGATTTAAATTGCATATATTTACATCACATTATGATGCATGGAGTTTTTCTTAAGCGGCATTCCTTCAGTAATGAAGCCGTATATCAAAACTTTCAGGCCCAATGTGAATGATTCTTTGAATTGGTAACATTTATACAACTCTTTTATAAGAGAGTAAATCAACATTTTGACAACAGGGGCATTATTTGAAATTTTACACCAGCTGGTGTTCATAATTAAGAATTAAATCTCAACACTTCATGCCGGCTTACATTTCACGAGGTGCTAGCGATGGCTCATGAAGTACGCCGGCGGGAAGTATCGCAGTACATACCCTTATGTACTTTCAAAACTGAAATTTAATTCTTAATCACACACTTTCTACTTCTCTTGATGTTCGAGATGTTATTTAAAAAATGATAGAATATGTGATTTCCCAGAAACTATCTGCTAGGGTTGAGAAATTATTGAGTACAAGTTCACTGCATGTTTTACGTTTTTGTATTTTGTTGTTGTAATTTTTCTTGTTATAAGCTGTACTTCTCAAGGGAAGAAATTGCATGTATGAAGCAAGAATGTGTTTTTAAGGCTTCAATTAGATGATAAGATACTTATGATATACAGATGTAGTTGTATGAAAAATGATAAGATTTCAAAAGAATGATGCTTTCAATGTTGTAGATAGATCACAGTTTTTTTGTGTGTGTGGAAATATGATTTGTACAGTGCAATAGTTAAACTTGTGTAAAAATTATTTATGTTGTAATTAGTCATTAACACTTGATTATTGTTTAACATGCTTGATTGTTGGTAGTAATTCCAGTTTTTGTTTTTATCAATGCTGCTCTGATAGTGGACTTGAAAAAGCTGCGTCTGAGTGCAGACGGAACAGTGGAAGGTTATGGTGACACGCTTATCTCCCCTGAATCAGAGGAGTATCGTTTTGTGCATGGACACCAGGGCATGATTGGGGGGTTTTGTTGTGCTTCCTTTCCCATAGCAAAGGGATTGGCCCGCACAATCAAACGACTATAGCATTGTGATCAGTGTCTTAACATATACTTGTGTAACGAATAGAGAGAAAAAAACTAGTGTATGAAAATACGAATTGTACAAAACTTTATTCCTTTGTGAAGTAGAGCCTTAGTATTTAATAATGAAAATATGAATTTGTGCTACGAGACATTTGATGAAACTTGAGAGAATATGAAGTGATTGAGAACTGGTGTACAGCCTTTGTTCAGCTCCTGTGTTTACAGTGTACATTAACATTTGTGTTTTAGAATGTAATGTAATTTTGTCCAGCTTTAGCTTAATAACAGGGCTTTGTGAATGAAGAGATCTGTCTATTTGTTGTAGCTATTGCTAAAGAAAAATTTACGTTGGTGCGACCTCTCCCTAACCCTAATCTCGGTACCATTAATGAAAGTGTGAAGAAAGCGGACGTTGCTGTCCAAGGTAAACACTCGCTGGTATAACCGTCAGTGTGGGACAACTCCAGTCCACTGTGTTTTGTTTCTAAGGCTGTTTTTTTCCATTCCTTTGTGTATTAAGTAAAATGTTTTGTGTTCTTTTAAACATGTGTATTTAGAAAGTTGTGCAGCTGAGTTCAATGATTTTGCGACAACAGCTGAGCCATTGCATTTAAATTTGCATGGTTTTTGTGAACAATTTGAACTTGAGGTTAATTTCAGAGTCTTACATTTGTTTTAGTCCCTCACATTGTTTGTTATTCATTCAGTTTTTAGTTTGAGTTCATGATTATTAAATTGATGTTGCATATTTTTGTAAAGTTTTATGTACTTGATATAGAGTGAAGAAACCGTGGATTTGTACCCCAGTGCTTAGACTGGTTTGTAAGCTTAAACAATGTATGCGATTTTTTATTTTGGTGAGCAGCCTTGCCGAAGGAGTCGGTAAACATAGTCAAACCATTGCAGTCGGAGGGTTCAGGCACGCCCAGTGTCATCCGTCGAGACGTCGGTATCCAAGGTATTCTGGGAATGCTGACGTGTGTTGTTCCCAAGTGATGTCACCTTTCACTTACGTCTTCCACAAGTTATCAAATTATCCCCCCTCTCCAACTCATCAGTTGATATTCACACGCATGATTAGATATAGATACACATTACATGCTTTGCCAAGAATTTGAACATGCTGTTGACCTTTATTACGTTAATCTATAAGAACCCCACCACTACATACAATTCACTGAGAGAGACTGTCTTTCTGAACACTAGCATGGATCGACAGCCCTGATATTTATACCCCATTTCATCGAGGTGGCCATCACTTGGTTGTGTTTATTAACAGCATGCACCAACAGAGTTGATTTGATATTGACATTACGATATACTACCAGTGTAAATCGGCATGTGGAGGAGAAATCAAGACGTTGATCCATTGAAGCGTAACGCCATCACGATATTCTGTATGAGACCAGTTTTACAGCTTTCTGTATTAGAGAACTAACTTAGTGATTTTATATTAACATTTGTGAGTTTCTTGTGATACTGTTTGTAGATAATTGCTGTGTTTTGAGTAGTGTCGAAGAAAGATTTCGTAAATACCGTATTGGATTGATAAATTGATATTCATGCGGAATATAGGCATGATGGTAGATATTTTTAATGGTTTCAAGAAATGCGACTGTACCATTTCCTTAAATGGTGTTTCTTGTAATGTTTGTAAATAAAGTAGAACAACATGAAATTTTTTTATGTACATTGTATTTACAATTTCAGTGCATGGTTCTGTTGTGTCAGTTCAGTAATTGATAACACATGCAAACCTTTTTTTTAAAGTTTTACAATACTTGTATAATCATTCTCTGCATGATCAGTAGACATCGCAGCAGTAGAACGTATTAGAGAATTTCCTTTTCCTCTCAGGTTGTGAATGTAATATTTATATTTTCTATTCCCTGCCACATGATTATCATTTAGTTTTGGTTTATTTTTTAGCTGAGCTCAAGTGAGATTTTCTTCTCATTTGTTAGCTGTTCTGTCAGCGGTCTGTCAACTTTTCACAGGTTTCACAAAACCCGTTTCTATCAAACTTTGTACAAGTTTTGTTTGGGTCAAGGTGATTCAACTTTGTTCAAAGAAAGGATTATATCTCTTCCAAGGGGAGATAAATTGGATTCATGTGGAGATAAATGTGAAATAAGATGGGATGGTTCCATTCACAAGGGAGTTAATTTGATAAACGGTAGATCAATTGAAAATGGGATGGGTGATTTATAACTGTCAACAAAATAGTCAATTGTACAGTTTGTGGAGTGGGAATTTAAACGTGTTCAAACCATCCAGGACCATGGGAGACCACAACTACAAAGCAATTATATAGAAGAAGTTTTTAAAAATCTTCTCAAGAACCACCAGGTTGTAGTTTAGCAGATGATGAATAACAGCCTCAGGTTCTGGTTTGTTTGGGGTCTGACCATAATAAGAGATTAAGGTTATTCATATCAATGTATTGAAAATATATATTTAGAAATCCTTCTTCTCAAGAGCTACTAGGAAACAATTTGTTAGACTGATATGCAAGCATCTTCATTTATATATGGATAGAAGAATATATTAAAAATCACAAGGGTGCTCTCTCTCTCTCTCTCTCTCTCTCCACACACACACACACACATATATATATATATATATATATATATATATATATGCAAGTATCCCCGTGTAGTATAAATTCATGTACACTATGACTCCAAAACAAAAGTTGGTCACATTGAGAATCTATAAAGTTTTACATGAAAAATGTGCTGGTGAGCAGAGTGGCTGATGGGCCTCTTGGCAATCAAAGTTCCTTCGTGGTTGGATGCATATTTGAGATGTAGATGCATATTTGAATTTTGCTTTTTCCCTCAGTAAACACTTTCTCTCTTTAGCATTGGAATATAAGGTTTGTTGCGAAATGATGTACTTTGCCTCAATTAGATCAGTTTTGAATATGTATAATTTATTCTCTAGATGATATCACATACTGAATGCTTTAGTTGATATAAGATACTCATGATAAACGTTTGAATTGGATTTTCTTAGAACATTCACATTTTCTGATTTACAACTTAAAGTTAACTGCACAAAGCTCTCTTCCTGGTGTTGCTGACAGATTGTCAGTTTGACCGTGGATCAGTGTTGTTTGCTTCTATCATCAGTGATTTCTCTGCATGCAGATTTTGCTTTAGTCTGTTTTAGTTGTGATGTCCTATTTTTGATGTTGTACACAGCTTTCGTCACCTGTCCACATGTCCTGATGCCGGAGGAGGAAAAGATCATCATAGACGACGGGGACCCATCCAATCTCCAGGAAAAGTGAGTTCCTTCCGGCCTCTATTTCTCAAAGTCTCAAGCTTAAGTTAGAATTATCTTTTATTTGAACAGTCAAATTTTGAGTTCAATTTCAGACATCAAAGTTTTGAATCAAGTTTTATCTTAAAAAATTCAGGCATGACTACAATGATTAGCTGTGTTTTGGTTTGTGGAGAACTGTAGCTCTTTGGTCAAAACATTCATGATGATAGGGCCTCCGTGGCAGAGTGGTTAGAGCATTGTGCTCAAAATCACATGACCTCTCACCTTTTGGTCGGCGCAGGTCTGAATCCCGCTCGCGCCAGTAAGTGAGAAAGTTTCCCAGTTTACTTTCGGAAGGTCGGTGGTGTCTTCCCAGGTACATTGTATCTGGGCTCTTTCTTCCACCAATAAAAAACTGGGTGCCACCAGGTAACTGAAAAATTGTTGAGTGTGGTGGAAAACATCAATCAATCAATTCCTGGTGATCAATCTGAGACAATCAGAGGGTATCTTCCAACAGCTAAAACTAAACCAGTGATGTAAACCATCCACCCAGTATGTCATGTTGTTAAAAGTCCAGATTAGAGACATGCCCACCCAGCTGATTTCTCCTTACCATTATCTACATTATTCAGTCGGATATCTTCATTGGAAGTGAATATTGTAGATTATCTTTAAGTGTTTTCATTTTAAATGATATCAGAGTTTTCTTAGAAAATCCATTTCTTGTCTGAGAAGTTCATGTAATGACATGTAAATATTTTTTGTTCAGAACTTTGGTGGACACAGTTTATTCTTTGAAGGACCAAGTTCGAGCCTTAGAGCAGGTATTATCATTTTTAGATTCACGGAAATTTTAATTAAATTTTCAATAATTCCTGCATGTTTTTATGAAAAAAGTCCAGCATGGCTATTTCATATCTATTGCTTAGCCATGGTCACAATCTTTTGATGGATAAATGAGACATATTCATAAGTTAACATCTTGATGTAACTGTTGCTAAAGATCATAGTCTCAAATCTTTAATAACAAGCACCTGCTGACCTCAAACCTTACCTATACAAATGTGTTTGAAATTCATTTCATCATTTTCTTTTTGTGAACCATCCCTGTAAAAGGATTAATTTAGTTCCAATGTATGACTGAGTTACAAGTAAGATAAAGCTCTTGCAATTCTTTGTTATGTAAACAAGGCTCTTGCCATGTTTTTGTTTACATATAGATTGCTTGATAAGAGCCATATTTACATAACAAAGAATTGTGAGCTCGGTATCTCCCATGTACCTCAACAACTGACATTCAAATTTTACTGACCATTAATTAGAAATACCTTAGTTAAGCATTTTGAACATTAAAAATGGAAAAATAAGATACATGTATGAAAATTTTCGGCTCAAACCGTGTTCATGCCCTTTAAGGACTTAATTTAATTTGATGCTAACTTGGAACGGAATTTAGTTCAATTGTAACTTAGGACTGAGTTATTTACTGGTTGTAGGAGCATAAGAGGATGAAGCGGGATTTAGAGGAGGAACAGAGAGCACGGCGGCGGTTAGAGTCCAACATCAAAAAGTCCATGAAGAACAGCAACCTTATATGGGAAGAGACCCCGTCTTAATCTTATTGTTAAAAATCAAACTCATTGTGATAAATATATGTAGGAAGTTACTGTAACAATCACTGACCACAGGAAGATTGTTTCAGTAATTTAGGTGAGGCAGAACTCATGCTGGTGATTGTGAGCTTGTGTAGACTGAGGACAAATGCTTCACAAATATTTAGAAAATATTCCTATATTTAGGCTGGAAAGGAAAGAAAGCGATGTGTGAGAGCAGTTTACATCGTGTTGTAAGGTGAGAGGGTTGTATGTGTTTATAATCAGTGCTTTTTATACCAGTTTGTAAGAGATTTACACCGTTTAGAATAGTTTTGGAATGGCTGTACAAGACTTTTATCAAACAAGCATGTTCATGCATGTAGACATCATCTTCTTGTTCAGTTAATATTAGTTTCTAAAAGTGTTCATGTAGACAAAAATACAAACATTGCAATATGTATATAGGAATTATGTGTATTTTTTAAAAAGATTTGTTTATATTATTTACTTTGAACAAACTTATTTTTCAGAAGTGATATGTGAAACTGGTCAGTTATTTTAAACATTAGTGCTACATAACTATTGCACGTGCTTGAATTGTGCGATATTTGATTTTTAAAAATTATTTATATGTTCGCCAGCGTCACAAAGTGTATCCTCATATCACAGTGATAATACGGTTGTTCTATCTCGCTTGTTCATTTCACAAATTACATTTCAGGTAGCATCTATGTTACACTGTACAAGCATTGGCAGTATTGCGCAATTTATGATCTATAGTTTTACAAAAGTTGTAATGGATATGTTGTGTCTGAAATTCGTGAAGCATAATATATGGATCCCCCTAGAAGGTTGTGTGTTTCGCTGTATGTATTTTGGTATCATTGATTCGGTGGTCTCACTTCTGTTCAAATCTAATGTAGCACCAATCTCTCACGTATTCAATGTGCCCAATGTGATTATTGATATCTGAGTAAAATCATGTGATAGGTATTGATGAGAGAGGGAGAAGTTCGTGATGAGAGAGGGAGAAGTTCGTGATGAGTGGAATGAATGATTGAGGATGTATTGTAACAGGAAATCTGTTGTACATAAAGTGCAGGGAAGGGCCCGTGGTGTGTTTGTATACAGTTTTATGTATATCAGTTTGCTGGAATAATTGATTAAACAAAATCACGTTTGTTGTGCAGGTCCATTATCACTGTAAATACATGTACATCTTTCGAAGTCAATATCAGACTGTGACTGTGTAGAAGAATTGTCTCCCTTTGTGTAGTGCACATCACTGACAACACAATTTTCAATAAATTATTTAAAAGATGTATTGTTTTACAACTTAGTTTTTTTTCCTGTTTTTTTTTTTTTTTTTATTATTATTTTTTAGCTTTTTGTTTTATAGACCATAAGTTTTAGTTATTTCTCGATTAGGGCCCAGATGGAGCCCCTCATTGAAGATGCATGTGGGAGCCCTTGAAGGTTTTACTTTGTCAATCCAAAACTGTATTATATCTCTGTGACCACCTTTTCTCAAACATTATGTTAAATCTACTCTATATTATAATGCATAGCCCTGGGGGTGTTCAAGATCATAGCACCTACACTGTACCTTATGTCGATTCAATATAGCTCAGTGAACTCGAAATAAAAGACACCACGGAGTCTTCCACTTTTGCTTCATACTTAGATATTCTATTGAAAGTAGATATTAACGGCAAACTAACAACTCAACTTTATGACACACGGAATGATTTCAACTTCTCCATCGTCAACTTTCCATAGTTATGTTGCAATATTCTATTATCACCTGCACATGGTGTTTACATCTCTCAACTGATTCGATATACGCAAGAGCTTGTTCTGCGTATGGCCAGTTTTTAAATTGAGGCAAGCTCCTGACAAACAAATTGATGGTGCAGGGGTTTTAACAGTCTCCTTTAAAGTCGGTGCTTTTCGCAAATTCTATGGTCGTTATAACGATCTAATTTGCCAATACAATCTATCATTGAGTCAAATGCTGTCTGACGTGTTTCATATCGATTGTAAGGCCGTTCTTGGCACATTGATTTTGACTACGGATAACTCCATTGACCTGATCAAGATATAGGGTTCATGGCCTGTGTGACCGGTCGACAGGAGGTGCTTACTCCTAGGCACCTTATATCCCACCTCTGGTATATCCAGGGGTCCATGTTTGCCCAACTCTCTATTTTGTATTGCTTATATAAGGAGTTGAGATTGATCACTGTTCGTTATCTTCACCTTTCATTGGAAAAAACATTTCATCCAACGACCATACGCGAAGCATGGATCAGAAACGAAACATCGGGTGTTACGGTATTTTACATGCAAAACAAAAATTATTGTCTGGTTACCCTTTTATTATAGTTATTTATAAAATTTGGGGATGTTAACTTAAAATTTAGTCTTTAATGGAAGTATAAATTTGAACAGTTTAAACCAATGAATTCAGCCCGTGTACTGAATGATCTAAACATCGCTTGCCCCCATCCCTCCTCAATCGATTTAGAAGTTTACAGTTAGGGCAAAACTACCCCCCCCCCCCCCCCCTTTGTGTGTGCCAGCTGCATTTTACTCCGCACAATTGTTACGTCTTGTGAACTAGCAATCTGCATACCCACGCCTGCTAATCGATCAATTGCATAACAAGAGGTTATGTATAGAAATCAAGAGATCGATTTCCGGTTATGCAATCGATACCCAAATTCCACATGCATAGATGGTAAGTTGTCTCGATGCAAGGAATTGTTGAGATTTTAATTAAAATGTAAGAATGTGATTCGATGAGTAATTCTATTTTCTTTTGTTTTACACTCTTATGAAATGCAAGGGTCATCGATTAGCAACGATTTTTGTTCTGGAGCGAAAACGCTGTCAGAAAATCGTATTTACCGACAGGAATTTGTGTTTATTTCATTTTAAACATAATTGTCAATTTTCACCATTAGTTCACAACATTTGCGACCTTTGCAGCAAAATTTGGACTTTGATTTGTGTATTATTTAGCAAATATACGATTAAAATGACGTCGCCTATGCAAGCGATCCAAAAGTTATGAGGGAGAATTTAATTTATGCATGAGAGTAAGAAAAAAGTTTCAAAAGTCATAATATAAGTTATTTAAAAGTAACTGTTAATGTTTTTATGAACTAACCTTCAGAGATTTTTTTTTAATCAAAGTACAAGAAATTGATATGCGAGTTGAATGTGTGAAAAATTGAAGGAAAAGGAAGATTCATCAATTATTGAAGTAATACCGCTTTTATTGTGTGTACTTTTTTAGTCCATCGGTTCAAAGTATACTGTGTACAATGAAAGCAACATACATTTACTTCATAAACTGTATTTATTTTTGGTAAAGAACCCTATGAAATTTAAAGTGGAGACCCGGGCATGGTGTGCAGTTAGTCTTAGCCTTTAACCTCTCTGATCATCATTAACGGCCCAGGTAGTAATAGCATGTCAAAGAAAAAAAGATCGCGATCACGATGCACATAAAAGGTGAAAAAACTTCGATTATATGATAATGTTTTTTTTATTTTCATACCTTTGGTGTTAAGATGTGAATCTACTAGTATATAAGCATAACAAAAGCCTTTTGCTGTTTCTACACTTTGGGCTGGGTAGATCAACTCTAAACAATTGTACTGTTAAATTTTGTTACATGAAAAGTTTAGAATTAAAGAAATCTAGACTTTCTATAATAATATAGATTGTTATAAAGTTTAAAATTCTTAAATTTAGCAGTATGATTTAACGTTGGTGATGAAGATTGACATGACAATTAAACTCCCACGTCGAAAAACGTGGACAAAAGGTTGAATTTTTGTTGATAAGTTCAATCTATGTTGACAAAAGGTTGAATTTATGTTGATAATAGGTTGAATTTATGTTGATGATAGGTTGAAGTTATGTTGATATGGGTCAAATACTCAGAATCCATTCACTTTGTTGTGAAATAAAAGCGGGCGCCTATAAAATCGCTACATGTACATGTATCTGGGTTTAAAATCGTATCCTATTTTTGATCTTGTCTGTCCTTGTATTGATTAATGATAAGACAAGTTAATACTGATGCAATAAGATTTTATTTATTCTACAAAAGACAAAATCTAATGGCAAAATGTCATTGAAGATCCCCCACACTGTCCCACGTTACCAAGTGCATTCAATAACACGAATCCCCAAGCATTTTTACACCGTTGTGTTGAGGAAATATTGTTTAGGTACCTGTCTTCCTCTTAAATGAGAGTGCTGGACACACACCCACAAATGAGATTCCTGAATAAAGATGAAATGAAACTTAATAATAAACTCAGTTTATCAGCCTTATTAATTAATGGAGTTCTTTTGTTTCAATCGAATATCACGTGACTGTCACAAAGTACATAAACTATACCTTTCAATCTGCTTGGTACAATGGGTTGTGCATTTTCAAAAGTACACGTGCCTTCAGACAAAGACCTGTAATTACAGTTGTGCAATGTAAATATGTCACAATTTGAAAAAGGATGAATTGATTAGATTTTGTTAATAAATATAATCACCAGATTGACAATGAATACATGACAAGGCCATGCTCAAGAACGATAAGAATCGCCGCGGTTACCTAGAGGTAGAGCGTTCGCCCCGCATGTGGAAGGTCGGGGTTCAAATCCCAGCCGTGACAGACCTAGGAGAGGGACATGCAAGTTCTTAAGAGTTGTTCCCAATCCTTTTGATTTGATCAATAAAATAGTTTCCACAAAAAACCCAGACCCAAGTCGTTAAAACAGGAAGTGACTGTTCCATCGCAAAACGCCCGGCATCAGGTATGAATGTCACGGGTCCTCGGAGATTACCATAAAAAGAGGCCCATGGGCCTTATCGCTCACCTGAGTCACCTTGGCTCATATTTAAAGATTTTTCCTATATACATGTATTCGCATGTAATACTTTGATTCCTATTGTGACCCAAACCTACTCCTGGGGCCATGATTTTTACAACTTTGAATCTGCACCAAGTCAGGAAACTTTCATGTAAATGTAAACTTTTCTGGTGCAGTGATTTTTCAGAAGATTTTTAATGATTTTCCCTATGTATTTGTATGTAAAACTTTGATCCCCTACTGTGGTCCCATCTTACCCCCAGAAACCATGATTTTTACAAACTTGAACCTGCACTATGTCGGGAAACTTTCGTGCAAATGTAAACTTCTTTGGCCCAATGGTTCTTAAGGAGAAATTTTTAAAAGATTTTCTTCTATTTATTAGTTATGTAAAACTTTGATCCCCTATTGTGGCCTCATCTTACTCCTGGGAGCCATGGTTTTAACAAACGTGGATCTGAACTATGCCAAGAAGATTTAATGTACATTTCCACTTTCCTTGCCCAGTAGTTTTTGAGAAGATTTTCCCTATATTCTTGTATGTAAAACTTTGATCCCCTATTGTGGCATTATCCTACCTTCAGGGGCCATGATTTAAACAAACTTAAATCTGCACTATGTCAGAAAGCTTTCATGTAAATCTCAGTTTTTCTAAGATTATTAAAGATTTTTCCTATATATTTGTATGTAAAACTTTGATCCCCTATTGTCGCCCCATCCAACCCCCGGAGCCCATGATTTGAACAAACTTGAATCTGCATTATGTCAGGAAGCTTTCATGTAAATCTCAGCTTTTCTGGATCAGTGGTTCTTGAGAAGAAGATTTTTCCTATATATTTGTATGTAAAACTTTGATCCTCTATTGTCGCCCCATCCAACCCCCGCGGTCCATAATTTTAACAAACTTGAATCTGCACTATATTATATGTCAGGAAGCTTTCATGTAAATTTCAGCTCTTCTGGTCCAGTAGTTCTTGAAAAGATTTTTAAATGACTCCACGGGCCACCCTATTTTGCATTTTTGTGATTATCTCCCCTTTGAAGGGGGCATGGCCCTTCTTTGAACAAACTTGAAAGCCCTTCACCAAAGAATGTTTTTGGCAAAGTTTGGTTATGATTTGCCCAATGGTTCTGGAGAAGAAGTCGAAAATGTATAATAAAAAAAAAATAAAAAAAAAAAAATACAGACAAACAACAGGCGATCAAGTGAGCTAAAAATTGATGCCCCGTGTCATAGTAGTTGCGGCACGGTAAAGAAACCTCAAAGCGCCGAACATAGGCCAAAATTTGAAGCCCTTCAACAGTACTGGTGACGTCTCTATGTGAGCGAAAAATTCTCGAGAGGGACGTTAAACAAGATACAATCAATCAATCAAGAAAAAATCAAACGATCTGCTCCCGAATCTGTCAATCGATTTAGCGTAGAAAAATATTTGATATTAAAGGATATCTTTTATCTTAGTTCAAATAAATGATATAGGTACATCCCAAATAAATTGTTCAACTAACAAAACGATATTGTTGTAATTTAATTTCTTTTCGTTTAAAATGTCCTTTTATAAACAAATATTTAGATATTCGGGTTGACAGCTCGATGAAATTTCATAGAAGCAGTGTGTAGATGGAATATTATCATGAAGTCCAGAGGTGATGTCCCGCGGGAAATTGTAAGGAGATACTTTACATCGTGATAATGGCTGACTTCCTTTTAGCAGTTTAAAACATGGATGAAAATATAAATATCAGCAATATTTGCCTATTCATTTCAAAATTCATCGCCTAGACGAGTAGCTCAGTAGGTTAGCACGTCGACTATTTAACTGAAGATCTCGGGTTCGAGTCCAGTAGGGGTTTTAATTTTTTATCAGATTGCTTTCTTTTTGACTAAATAAAGTAAATTTGAAAGTTTTCAAATTCAAAACAGTGTTGTAAATATCCTCTACTTTATATCCGTATCAAATTTTTCTGAGGTAGCATATCTCCTTACAACAGTAGAATTTCTCTGATGTAGCATACCTCCTTATAACAGCAGAATTTTGTGACATTACGAATGAAATGCAAGATCAGGTCTTATTATTTGTATGACGCGCACTTGCCAATTTGTACATAGTCATGTTTAATACCCCCCCCCCCCCTTTATTTTGTAACTACATCAACTAGAAGGCTAAAGACTTGATAACAATGTGAAGTTTAAATCTACTGAAGCAGTCGATAACACGTACTTAGGTAGTGTATACAGGGTCGATCTCGTCACGTACAGGTATTTAAAGCACGGGACTACACTGAAGGTCGAAAGAACAGGGAAGCCATGTTGGATTTTTACAGGTGAGACAAAGTTATTACTATTATATACACATCACGGTGTCACCAAATCATTATAATTGTATAAGGTATATGTTTGTTGTATATGGTATATGTTTGATCAGAATTATTAATGAGACACTCAGGTTTGATGACACTGGTCATTTTAACGTGAATTTTAGAAATTTGGGGGGGGGGGGGGTGATGTCGCAAAAGGTACTATTGTAATATACGTACATATAAATCTATGACGATAATATACATGTAATAATAATCTATCTTGGTATAATTCTAGCGTGTAAATTGTTTTGATCTGTAGCAAGTTTTTTGAAGTTCCCATCTAAATGATTTATATCCAATGTTTATTTCTAAACGATTTATATCTAATGTTTATTTCTAAACGATTTATATCCAATGTTTATTTCATGTCCTGCAATTGAAAACTGACACTCAAAAATAATATTCATTTCTTTATTGACAGTGAACTACTCATGTGACCCAGACACCAGACATGCTGCACCCCCGGCGCAGTGCCCAGGAGGTCCTACTGTGCGACTCCTGTGAAACTGCCCCCCTACAGAGTCACTGTGAACGTTGTAATATAAATCTCTGTACTAACTGTGTAGGAAAACATCTCTTGGATTCGTTTAGAAAACACCGAGTCATACCGTTCATAGAGAAAATTTCTACTCCCAACTACCCAAAATGTCCCAGTCACCCCGACAAACAATGTGAACTTCACTGTGAGAAATGCGACCTTCCCGTCTGTTCTACCTGCGCCTTATTTGGTAAACATAAAGGTCACGATATATCAGATATTCAGAAAAAACTCACCGCTAAAACACAACGTTTACGAAAAGATTTGGAAGAACTCGAGACCAAAATTTATCCCCGATATAAAGAAATTGTCTCCGATGTCCAAACTGAGAAAACCGAGTTAGAAACGAAGTACGGGAAACTGACCACAGCTGCCGACCAACAAGGAGAAGTCTTACACCGGGAGATTACCGCCATTGTCAACCAACGGAAATCCGACATTGCGGAGATGAAAACTAAACATCTGGCTGCCTTAGATAAAAACACAGATGAAATCACACACAGTATTACTGAACTCAAACAAATCATTCTAAATCTGAAGGCAATATTGGAATCCAATGACGTCTCCCTAATCTCTACCTACAAATCTAGGAATGCCGAGTTTAGGAGATTACCACCAAAAGTCCAAGTTACATTACCAAGTTTGTCAGCTCAGAAAATAAACACAGAACAGCTCCGTGAAATGTTTGGTTCTCTGCCGCCATTATCCATTAACACAGAAGAGCAAGGCTACATAATGAAGTCAGCAGAAGCTGTGTCGTCTCCTCCAGTCAAACCACTGCTTGATGAGCCGCGCGTCACCGCCACCATAGACACTGGGTATAGCGGACTACACGGTGTTAGCTGTGTCAGTGAAGAACAAGTCTGGACACGCGGGAGTAACGAAATCATGAAGCTCCTCAACCTCTGGGGTAAACTACTGACATCAATAAAAACCAAGTCAGGTAACACACCGTGGGACATAGCAGTGACACGGGACGGAGACCTTGTTTATACTGACAATTATGATAACACTATAAACCTGGTTAAGAATAAACAGATACAGACCGTGATCACACTACAGGGGTGGGTACCTCGCGGTGTCTGCCGTACCGCCTCTGATGATCTCCTGGTTACCATGATCAGTGATAATAGAGAACAATCCAAGGTTGTGCGTTACTCCGGCTCCACAGAGAGACAAAGCATTCAGTTTGATGATCAGGGCCGTCCTCTCTATTCATCTGCTCGTTTCATAAGTGAGAACAGGAACCTGGATATCTGTGTGGTTGACTGGGGAGTTGATGCAGTAGTGGTGGTCAATCAGTCAGGAAAACTCCGATTTAGATACACTGGTCATCCCTCTAATACCAAGCAATCATTTGATCCATACGGCATCACTACAGACAGCCAGAGTCACATCCTGACAGCAGACTATAGAAATCACCGTATCCACATCCTAGATCAGGACGGACAGTTCCTCCGTTACATTCACTGTGATTTAGAGCTTCCATCAGGTTTATGTGTGGACATCAGAGACAACCTCTTTGTGGCTGAGGAGTACACTGCTAAAGTGAAGAAAATCCAATATCTATAAACACAGTGTTAATTACATATCTCTACACAGTGTTAATTACACATCTCTACACAGTGTTAATTACACATCTCAACAGTGTTAATTACGGATCCAAACACGGTGTTAATTACAGATCTAAGCACGGTGTTAATTACAGATATAAAAACCATGTTAATTACCTAGCTATTTAAACCTACATGTATATGTACTTAAAGTAGCTATTTCTACTTAATACTTTTACCTGTTTTAGGAAATATAAATAAATAATGATTAAGGCGCATCTTTTTAACAGGTCAGTCGTTTTATGTAGCATGTTGTGCATGTGCACGGCAAAATTCGGAGTGTAAATTTGAATATTTTATGAGGGTGGAGAATGCAGAGGAAATGCATGAAAATTCGCCCCAAAAACCTTTAATGTAAAAATGCATGAAGGTAGACTTTAAAATTAATACAGATTTGTAAGACATTTTACGCTTTTTATCACGTAGCTTTGATCCTAAGCTCCTAAAAAATGGAACTGGGTGTTGTTATTGATGCAAATTTGAAAGGTTAGAAAGTAAAAAAAAATTTGTCCAATATTTTTGTGGTATTCATCGTCAGTGTAAGTGAATCAAGATATTTGGTACACGCCTTATTGCGCCGTTCCTGCGTTTGACCACGAAATGCAAGTAAAGGAAAAAGTAGTTAAAAATAGCTACCTGGAGTAGGTTTAAATACCTACTTAGCTATAAGTAGCTACGTAGGTAGAAATAGTCTTTGGACTGGACCTGTTTAAAACTAAGTAATTACAACTATGTGATGCTTACAAAAGTGTGTATGATGTGTAATTAACATGTGTATTGATAAAGTTATATTTATCTTAGGCCTATATTGAACGTTTTAAATTACAGTGTATATCTTTTGATATTTGTATTATGTTTCAATGTATATATTATAGATAAACATTTATAGAATACAATCTTGCATTATGACTGAGTACTTACTTAGCTGTGTAGTACAGTAACAGAGTGTGACCCCCAAACGTCCAGTCTTCTGATCCAAGGTCACAGTCTTCTGTTTACCATCAATGACGTCACAACGCGTATCTCCACAGTCCTACAAAATCAACACAGACAGATAGAAATCTTATCAAACTCAATTTGCAAGAATATTGTATTAATTTACCTCAACAAAGTACAGACTTGATTTAGTAAATCTGAACAATTCTGCACAGAATGCTGCACTTATTAGTGGTAAAACTATGATTTATCATCAGATTTTGTAAATTGATTAGCTCACCGGGACGATTTCCAGACCACAGGGGCTCGGTTGTCAGATATTGAAGTTTGATATTAGTTGTTCCCGAATAATAAATTGAAGTTTTGCATGATTTGTGTCCGAATAATAGATTATATAAATAAAATCCACCACCAAAATCCGGTACTTTTTTCGAGGTTTTAAAAAAGGTGTATCATGTGTACATATTTAATGTACACATGATACACCTTTTTTAAAACCTCGGGAAAAAAAGGATTTTGGTGGTGGATTTTATTTATATAATCTATTATTCGGACACAAATCATGCAAAACTGCAATATCTGACAACCGAGCCCCTGTGCTTCAAATTTAGGCCTATGCTCAGCGCTTACGGTCATTGAGCAGTGAGGGTTCTTTAGCGTGCCACAACTACTGTGACATGGGACATCAGTCTCTAAGGTCATCGACGAGAACCTGTGACATTCACACCTGATGCCGAGCGTTTGGCGATGGAATTGTCACTAACTATTTTAACAACTTAGGTCTGTCGCGGCTGGGATTTGAACCCCGACCTTCCACATGTAGGGCGAACGCTTAACCTCTAGACTACATATGCCTTATATGTGAACCATTCATTTGGTACCAAGACTTTTTATCTAGTGACCTTGACATTTGACTTTTTTAAACATTAACTGGGCTACCTCTTTTGAGTCAAAGGGGATAGGGTTTTGATAATTCACATATAGATGCTTCATGAAGAGACCTCTCTTTTGGTACCTTGACATTTGACCTTGTAAAATTGACCTTCGACTTTGACCCACTTTTCAAAAACTTTATCCTTGGTTATATCTTTTGAACCAAAAGTAAAATGGCTTTGATATTTCATATTTTAATTACATGTCTCATGACCAAGCCTTAGATATAGTATCAAAAACCCTACCTAATGACCTTGGGCTTTGGCCTAATTTTCAAAAACTTTAACCTTTTGAATTAATGGGGGTGGTGGTGGTGAAGTAGAGTCGTGCTTCCGGCGAGCTATGTTGTCTTCTGACAAATCTTGTTTTTGTATTTCTGACTGATGAATAATCAACAAGAATTAACAATTCAGCAAACAGCAAGGTAGATCGATATAATGGAAAACAAGAGTTATTCTCAGATTCAAATGAAACAAATTTTCCCTGCTTGTGGGACTAACCAGTCACTTATCTGACCATCAATGAATTTTGTGAAATTGTCAGAGCGTTATGAGGAATAAGTCCAGCAGACTGGCTTTGGTGTGGGTCCTGCGATTTGGGAAGAACTATACATCCAATCGTCTCCTCGCACTATACTTTGATCTTCATGTACTCACGTTCAACCAGAATCTCTCAGATCTATCAAAAGAAATGTTTTATCATATTAAATCAGATAAACTCCTACAAGAACAGGGTTCCTTGTATTTAAATGTAAAATTCAACAGCAAAATTATTTGGAACCACAAGAAAATTATTTGAAAAATAAAAACGAATATATGAATAAATCATCATTTTGATTCTGATTTTTGACAAAGAAACACCTTTTAAAGGTGGATCAATTTGACAAAATAGGGAGTGGGGGTTGAAGAGCTTAAAATACTATACAAGACCATTTTTGATAAAATGTTCAGGCAAGGGGGGGGGGGGGGGGGTGGGGGTAAACACCTATACACCCTCTAAATCCGGCACTGCCTGAAATAGTTAGTTTTAGCTCACCTGAGCTAACAAGATAGCTTTTTTTGATCACCTTTTGTCTCTCATTTGTCTGTGAACTTTGCACATTTTCACCTTCTCCAGAACCATTGGACCAATATCAATCAAACTTGGTAAGTTGATATAAATTATCCTTTGTGTAAAGGGGCTTCAGGTTTGGTCAAATGAAGAGCCATACCATCTATAAAGGGGAAAGAATCACGAAATGCAAAAATAGGGTGGGGGCATTTAAAAATCTTCTCAAGAATCGCTGGACATGTTGAAATTTACGTGAAAGTTTCCCGGAGACAGTGCAAATTCAAGCTTAATCAAACATGGCCCTGGAGTTAGGGTGGGGCTACAATAGAGGATCAAAGTTTTACATGCATGTAGGGGCGCAAATAATTCAAAATGTCTTCAGTTATTTGCGTTTACATTAATTAGGCGCTTCAGTACAAGATTAAGAGGATGTTCATGGAACAAAATGAGGCCTTTTTCAACCCCCCCCCCCCCGCTTGAGAACTTTTTTGCGGCGATAATTTCTCTGAAATGTGCAGATTCCTTTCTATCTCACCCCTCTTTCGATTTATGGAATCGTTTCACGCTTTTTGAAAGCTTTAGAGATTGGCCTTCCACCGACTCATTTTATCATAAAGGTCTATAGACAGGGAATGCACACATTTCAGAGAAATTATCAATTTGATTGGGGGGGGGGGGGGTTAATCAGTATCCATATTTCAGCAATCTGATTAAAATAATATCTTAGATCCACTCCGTTATGTAGCTACATAAAGATCTGAAGACATCCCGTATGATCTTTGTGTAGCGACATAGCAATAAGTTAAAGGAGCTGAGCGGATAAAACATCTTATTTTAATCAGATTGCATCAGATCCTCCTAGGCACCTGATCCCACCTCTGTTGTGTCCAGGGGTCCGTGTTTGCCCAACTCTCTATTTTGCATTGCTTGTAGGAGTTATGAGATTGATCACTGTTCGTTATCTTCACCTTTCATACTTCAGTGCCTGTGATTTCGACGGTACAGCATGAATTAGCTAGACTAGAAGTTCTCTCATTTAAACCATATTCTGCAGTAAATAAAATTCTGACGTAATCCAGTAATTAATTTATGATAACTTACCTAATAGTACATTACCTGACAATCACTAAGTACTGTCCTCCGACGCAAGTCCATTGTCTGACAGGATGAAAGTGTCGTCTGATCAATCAAGAAAGACAACCTTTCTATTTCTGTGACGTAGTAAACAGCAAAAACTGTAGGAGTTATATTTCTTGATGCATACCCTGATAGGATACCAATCCAGGTGCGGATCCAGAAATTGAAGTTAGGAGCATAACTTCACGAGGCAAGGGTCTGTCTTAAGGCTTTCAGTGGGTCCAGGGCGAAGCCCTGTTGGGGCCTAAGGATTGAAGCCTTGCTGCAGCCCAGGGGGCGAAGCCCCCGCAAGCTCCTGTGGTCATTTAAAATCACAAAACTTCTTACAACTAAGGTCATACATATTTTATTTCTGTCTTATACCAAAATATGAGCGTAACTACGCCAAAACTAATCATGCAAGATTTAGCGTCTGTGTATATACAGTGTGTACTTAATTTGACTCATTCAGGGATTTATTGGTGAAGAATTATCAAAGAAGATTATGTACAGTGCTTTAAGATTAAAATTTGAATTTGTGAAATGGGCCACTGGATTTTAATGGGCTTGAAATATGCTTTCTATATAGTCAAAATGACTATTTTGTGTTATTTTAATGAGATGAAATTGATAAAATGATACAGATTAAAAAAAAAACTGGAATGAAATGGAAGCCCTCTCAATATATCACGTGTAGTTTACAGTTCATATAGCCTGTAGTAAATGTTCTTTAAAAAAATGAAATTTCTTTCCTTATAAGCTGTCCTACTGATATGCTTTATGGGCCTAAAATAATAAATAAACTTATCTAATAAGTAAGCTGAAAACAGAAAAAAAAATTGCATGTTTTTGCTGGGGTTTATTTTGTTTTTTTTTTTATTACTGGTTTTTTGTAAACAACACACCATGATTTTACATAGATTTTCTATATTTAAAAAAAATCCTTTTAACTGAAAGCACCCCAGCAGTATATTATAAAGAAAATACTTCATGTTAAATAAATTTGGTGATAAGTATTGTAAATTTCTTTTTCTTCAATTATCTTCACCTTCAATCATTTTGTTATACATTCATGTACTATATTCATTTTATTTTGTCATAACTGACCTTTGCCCTATGGAAAGGGCTTATATAGGCATTGTATCTGCTGCATATTCCTATTTATGTATGTATTTTCTATATACACATGAATATTTATTGATTGTATCTAGCTTAACGTCTCGCTCGAGATTTTTCAAGGTGAAGGGCTTCAAAGTTAGACCTATGCTCGGCGTTTACGGCCATTGAGCAGTGAGGGTTCCTTATCGTGCAACACTTACTGTGACACGGGACAACCGTTTTTAAGGTTATCTCCGAAGACCTGTGAAATTCGCACCTGATGCCGAACGTTTGGCGATGGAACTGTCACTACCTGTTTTAACGACTTAGGTCTGTCGCGGTCGGTATTTTAACCCCGGACTTCCGCATGCGGGGCGAACGCTCTAACCTTTCGGCAACCGTGGCGGTACATGTATCTGTTGAAATGGGAAAAAATTGAAAATAAGAATTCATATAATTAGGACATGAATACTCCGCCCGATCTGACCTTTCTAATGCAATATGAAAATAATGGACCCATGAGTCACTTTGGCCCATATATAAAAACTTCCCCTACATACATGTATTTGCATGTAAAATTTTGATCCCCTATTCTGACCCCAACCTACCCCCGTGGGCCATTGTTTTTACAAACATGAATCAGTACTATGTCAGAAAGCTGCCATGGAAAATTGAACTTCTCTGGACTAATGTTTTTTGAGAGGATTTTTAAAGATTTTTCCTATATATTTTCATGTAAAAAGCTGATTCCCTATTGTGGCGCTACTCTATCCCAAAGGCCATGAATTTAGCAAACTTGAATCTGCACAATATCAGGAAGCTTCCATATGAATTTGAGCTTTTCTGGCCCAGTGGTTCTTAAGAGGAAGATTTCTAAATGACTCCTCCCTATTGTTGTTGTTTTTTTTGTAAATATCTCTCTTTTGAAGGGGAGATAGCCCTTCATGTAAACAAATTTAAATTCCTTTCATCCAGGGATAATTTCTACCAAGTTTCGATGAAATTAGCCTGCTGGTTCTAGAGAAGAAAAATTCTAAAATTTGTCAGTGTTATTTCACTATTTCTCTATAATTATTTCCCCTTCGAGAAGGACATTGTCCCTCATTTGAACAAAGTTGAATCCCCTACATAATAATTATAATGAATAAACACGGACCCCTGGATATACAAGAGGTGAGATCAGGTTCCTAGGAGGAGTAAGCATCCCCTGTTGACCGATCACACCCGCCGTGAGCCCTATATCTTGATCATGTAAAAGGAGTTATCCGTAGTCAAAATCAGTGTACCAAGAACGGCTTAACAATCGCTATTAAACACGTCAGACAGCATTTAACCCAAACATAGGTCGTATTTACAAATTAGATCATTATATCGACCATGGAATTTGCGAAATGCTTACTTTAAACGCGATTGTTTATTGATCCTATCATGATATCCTATTTAGTATGATATGTAAAAACTCCCTGACTAGCGGGATCGGCAAATTAAAAACAACTGAAACGTCAGTCCAGATCTCGATATATTTCCTCAAAAGCCGGTATAGGTACATCTGTAATTATATACATGTAAAACTTATACGGTACCAATTTTGATGCACCAGATGCGCATTTCGACAAATAATGTCTCTTCAGTGATGTTCAACCGAAATGTTTGAAATCCGAAATAACAGTGAAGTTTTAGAGCTATTATAGCCAAAAACAGCGTGCCAAAAAAGTCGAGTCAAATTCGTCTAAGGATAAGAGCTATGCATAAGGGAGATAATACTTAATTTTGAAATACATATATATCTATACATATGATTATATTATCAATCATTCATTCCTGAACATTTGATTTAAAAGTGCTCGAATTAATTTCTTAAAAATAAACAACTGTACTCTATTCAATTTCAAAAGTTCATTCATAGATGCATCATGCTCGGATCTGGGGTGGGGCGGGGGGGGGGGGGAGGGGAGATTGCAAAGTATATGTACATGTATCATCGAGATTTATGAGTGATTGCATTTGTGCGCTCAGTAATGTGGAAAGAAAAAAATTATCGTTGAATGATTTTGTACAAAAGGTTATCAAAGGAATACATACTGGAACAACCTGTTTGATATCTGTTTTATATTCTTCTTTACATTTACAATTCACATAATAGATTACATTGATTGTTTTTGTAACAAATCATTAACATCCGATACTTAACCATAGGTTGGGATTCAATGTAGATGTATTAATATTTATACTTTTCACTTTTTTCCGACAGTGTAAACCTTTGATTATATACTATTACATAAAGTCATTGGCTTAATCACAAAATACATGGGATAAACTGGACTAACAGGCCACCTAGAGGCTATTACAAAGGTGGATGATCTTAAAGGAAAGACAGCTACAAATATTGAGGTCAAGGTCACAAAAGATCGTCCATCTCTAAATCTGTATGCTATCATTATGACATGATTTGGCCAAAAAAATTCCATAGCGACCTTCCATTTTTTTATGCAAATGTAGTTAATTGAATATAAAGTAATATTAGTCTAGTTTGTATGGAATGAGATGAAATTTATAGAAATATGGGGTACTTTCTGAATAATCAACTTAATTGATTTTTCATACAAATTACTTCTTTCCGAATCCCATGATGCAAACAAACTAGACACTTACTCCTTAGATGTATTAAATATGTTAAAGCATCCTTTTCAGATCAAAAACCACAAATCTACAATTTGTTGAATTATCTTCAATTAGATTAAGGTTTGTTCAGTCCATTTCAATATATCTACATGTCCAATGGTTTTGTCTTCGATATCTTTACCGATTGAAATGATAGCCATTTCCGCATGAATGTGAAAAAGATTTGCGTATGAATCTTGCTAAATATAGTATGACTATTCTTATGACTGGGAGTTCCAACAAAAATGAAAAGTAGAATTATAAAACAAAATTAAGCGACCCTGGTGAATGTTGTAGCCCATGGAATTTTTGTTGACTTCGTCTGTATTTTGGCTGAGAGGAGTAATCCATGGCTTTTTGTTGGTGCCTCTTGTTAGATCAGGGTACTTCTTTCAGGTCACCTGAGCTAGAAATTCCTCCATTATCATTTTTTTTAAATTCCTTCTCATAATACACGTGACCAATTTCAACCAAATTTATCACAAAGCTTCAAGTTTATTCAAATAAGTGTCATGTTCCTCTCGAAGGTTTAAAGAAATCTCTTTAAAAAGAATGAAGATAATGAACAGTGACTAATCTTACAGGACTATGAACCAGAAATGTCAAAACTTGTTTGGAAGATTCTTTATATAATTAAAAGTCAGAATTATTTAATCTCCCGGGGCCAAGGTAGGTAAAAATAGGGGTTCAACGATTAACATTGGAATATACATACATATAACATCACTGAAAGACAAAGAGAGTGCAATTTGTCAAATTGATATGAAAACACTTTATTACATCCCCTCTCACAGTACAAGATTTGTTTAAACTTCCTCTCCGGTGACCTTGCCCTTTCACCTATTTCATTAAAACTATATTGGAACCAGTGTTTTTATTTATTATCCCATCCCTGGTGTTTCCAGGAGTCCGTATTTTCCTACTCTTCATTTTGAGTTTTTATAGGAATTATTGGATTGGTCATTGTTCGTTATCTTCAACTTTTCATGTGAAAGGCGTCAATTCTGCAAGTTTCATCAAGAAAACTCGGAAAAGAAATGTGACTGAAAGCGAACAAACAAACGCACGTTCTATCCCTGAGGTAATTCCGTAGAATATTAAATATATGCTACGCAATTAATATGATCCTTGATTGATTGTGATAACGAACAGTGATCAATTTCATAATTCCTATAAGCAATAGAAAATAGATGTTGGGAAAACACGGACCCCTGGACACACCAGAGGTCGGATCAGGGGCATAGGAGGAGTAAGCATCCCCTGTCGACCGGTCACACCCGCCGTGAACCCTATATCTTGATCAGGTAAGATGTCAAAATTCATAATTATCTGTAATTTGTTAATACTGTTTTGAAACCAAGGGTCAACGTAACCGCCTTATAACCAGGGATCAACATGATCAAAAACAACGAATCCATCCTCGGGATTAAAGCAAGAACATCACTAACGATGCAAAATCCACCCGTAATTTAACATTCTGTGCTCATAACATGAAACTTATTTAAAAGTTTGAATTTCATTTTCAAAAATGTCAGTACCAACGAAAAAAATCTGAGCAGCGGAAAGCTAAGTCTTAAAGCATTCAAGGGAAAGTCCGACATCCGATTACCTATATAAAAAATATAGACGGGCAAACAGTACCATACTATAGATAAATACGTCCCATCTAAAGATGACGTACAAAGAGAGGTCAAATCCTCGGCTTGCAGTATTTAGATTAACCATCGGAAACAGAAGGAACTTAATTCTAGTGATCTTTAAATTTCCACAAAAACTATGAAATGGAAACAAATCATTCAATATAGGTGGTAATATTATCTTACATGGTTGTATTTGAAATGCCTCATTTCCTTTAAAGCTTACCTGGCCGTCTCAAGATTTGCAAATAAAGAGTCTTTCAGACCTCTCTGGTTAGCATCAATTAGTTTTATGTAACATTTATGTAACATTCATACTAAAGTCAGTCTATATACAATGGTGTTTTTCTTGCCCTAGTTTTTATAAAACGGGAATACTGCACTTCAATATTGACGAAACAATTACCAGGTGAACTGAACAGGCACTCAAGAGCAAATCTTGTATTTATTGATTTTTTCAAAGCGAAATATCTTTTCACTTAGTTGCACAAATATTCTATCGGCAAAGCCAAACTTTTTTTTTCTAAAAAGAAGGCTATTTTAAAAACTGTACCGGTGTAGCAGGTCTGGTGTTTGTAGACTTGTACTTGGCGTTCCGTGGGTATGGATAGCATCTTTAAGAGCGCTGTTAACGTGAAATTTTGTGAAATAGAAGACTGTGAATTCCCTCTAAAAAGTTTTTTGTCATGATTGTTGTATGGGCCTGTGTTTCAGGTGTTCTAAGATTCATTTTAAACGCAGAAATTCTCACAGGATTGTTTTGTACAGAGAGAGAGCAAAAATCAGGAGTAAAGCTTGTGGAAGTCATATGTGTCTCCTAAAGGGACCGTGTATGGAAGTTTGCTGTTTCACTTGTAGAAAAGTAATTTGTGATAGTAGTATTGAAGATCACGAGTTTCATTATACCATGACAACATCGGAACAACTTGTATATTTTGAAAGAATGATCAACTATTTGAGGCTCGTTCGTTCAAAGATCAGGAACATTACAAAATTTTTAAGCAAAATTGAACAAGGAGTTCCTGTTAATTATGGAAGATCCAAACAATTGAAGTGGAAAATGAAACATGCTTTCCTAACTACAGCAAGATATAACTTACCTCACCTAACTGACATCAAGCGTAGAGGAGAAGAGTACATTCGTCTATGTAGACAAATGCAGGATTCTTTTAGCCTTGACAAACTTTGTCCAAAAACGTCCCGAATGCAACATTCATAACAGCACCAAATATTAATGTCATTTCGATTGCTAACCCAGGTGGCCGCCCCAAAAAGAATTTCGGACCTCTTTTGATATGCAATATCCGGATTTTTCACCAAACCATTTTCAGGTGTAAAACTCTTTGGCAGCAGTGACATCAGCGTTTGGGTACACGAAAAGAACGCTAGAGTTTTAAGCCACCATGACATCTGTGGGAGTTGTCGCAGTAAATACATTTTAGATATGGTTCCAGAATTCGTCACCTTAGCTCGAGATCATATAGTATACGTAGATAACTCCAAAAATACAGTATACAAACTTTCTTCTAAAGGTACACAAAAACTGGTGCAGGAGTCTGCTAATTGTACACAAAAACTGATGACGGAGTCTGCTAATTGTACACAAAAACTGACGACGGAGTCTGCTAATTGTACACAAAAACTGGTGACGGAATCTGTATCATCACGGCTATTTCGTCTTCCTCAAACGACTCTTTGCTGGTCTGTACCTGTAACATGGCCACAGGTAGAGGAGAAATTCGCAAATATGATATCAGTGACGGGAATTTATTGCAGATCCTGGCAAGTAGTAGCGAATTTCCATTTTCCTTTACGATCTGTTAAATGTGTTTTCCGTCACTGAAAATATTGACGGTAGTGTGTGGTTCTTAGCGCTGCTTGATAGGTCAGAGGTCAGGAAAATCGTCAAAATCAGTAGATGTTTCACTGATCGCAATGATTCATTCGCGGTGGCCCAAGTTCTTGACAACTTGCGGACCATTTGTCCAATGGAGATAACACACAACAGCAGAGGTGACATTTTGATCTTAGACGACAATAAAAAAGAGGTCCATATCGTGAACAAAATTGGGAATCTGACGTGGTCTTGGTCTTTTAGAGGGAATATTGAAAGTATTTGTGTTGATCCCTCAGACAAATTATGGGTAGCCGATTCTGACGGCGATATTAAAGCTTTTGGATGTTATAGATTGTGTAAACCAATTTCTCGGCAAGGAGTCAAAAATGTTCTAAAGAAATACTCAAAGAATCGTTTCTGGGGTGTGAGTCATGCGAAATCGTTAGCTGCTAGTGTAACGTTTAGCAAACATTTGAAAAAGCACCACAACGAAATATCCTGTGAAATCTGTTCATTTTCATATATGTACCCATCGTTGCTAGCCACGCTTCCTGAGTCCGGAAGTACCAACCTCAAACCGAATTGACGTAGCGTGAACGGAGACAATTAACATGTTTTGCGATGATGGTCCGAGCCCGGTAATTTATCATTTCCAGTATCTTTAGTAACTTGACTCTAATTCAGGAATCAAATGTATCATACCAGATGGAAAACCAACACAGTGCCGTCCTGCTGTCACCGAACGGTTACCAAGAAATGTCACTCAAAAGTCCGCTTTGGTGTATGTGAGTAATCGTCTGTCGGTGAATCCCAGAGTTAGACATATAGGTACGTTCTACATTCAAGTTCCTGATAGTATTTAGAGGTATGGTGCGATCTCAGTGGCGTTTTGCACGACGTGTGTACCATCGATGCACCGAATTACGCTAGGTAAACGCCGGCCTTATCATCTGTTCGACTTCTGGAGAACCCGTACCCAGGATAACTCGTACCCAGGAGAACTCATACCTAGAAATTTGGGTAAGAGTTCTCCTGGGAAATCGTACCCTGGAGAAGTCGTATCCGAGTACGACTTCTCCAGGAGAACACGTACCCGGGTACGAGTTTTCCAAGAGAAGTCGTACCTATCAATATCTGGGTACGAGTTCTCCTGAAGAAAAACTTTGTCATTTTATCAAATAGAAATGTGGGTACGAGTTCTCCTACAGAAAAAAACCCTGTCATTTCTGTCATAAAAGTCTGGGTACGAGTTTTTCTGGGGAAAAAACATTGTCATTTTATCTGATAAATCTGGGTACGAGTTCTCCTGCAGAAAAAAAACTTTGTCAGTTCTGTAATAAAAAAAAAATGAGTACGAGTTTTCCTGGAGAAAAACTGTCATGTCTGTCAAAAATCTGGGTACGAGTTCTCCTGGTGAAAAACTTCCGTCATTTTGTCATAAAAATCTGGGTACGAGTTCTCCTTTATGTGCCGGAGAATAGAGGTCCGCTATAAAAATGCTATGTCGGAAGTTAAAAATTGGTGTTTAATTGCAATAATTATACTAATTATCGTCTCACGCCAAACCACAATTCAAATGAGAGAAAAAAACAACAAACAAGTACGATCATTGTATTCACTTTTTTTATTCAATTGAAAATCATGTTCATAGTAAATTATGTATAATGTATGAAATCCTTGATTTTCGCAAGGAGAAATTGTACCCAAATTCCAATACCTAAAATGGTATAATTCTTAATGAGATAAACTCATATCAAAATTTTGATTACTATATAATGACAAACTTTTTTCTCCAGAAGAACTCTTACCAGAATTTATATAACAAAAAAAAACATAGTTTTTCTCCAGGAGAAAACGTACCCAAATTTCTGGGTACGAGTTTTCCTGGGTACGCGTTCTGCTGGATACGAGTTCCAAGCTGATTCTTTGAGTGCAGCAATTTAGCAGAATGAGTAATGCTATCAATTAATGTGTTCAATAATTCAGAATTAAAGACCCATTAATTATTTGAAGAAATCTTTTATTGAATTGTTACGCACATCAATCAATTCAATTCCTGATATCTTCAAATCATTAAAAATATTATAACCCTATCAAAGAATTAAAACTCATCGAGATCACAAGCACCGTACGTAACAATCACATACAGCCTTAACGTCAGCCTTGCATATCAATCTAATTAAAATCAGCTCCTCGATCCGCTCCTCTGTTCCCCTTGTAGCGACATAAACAAAATCAAGGAGCTGATTTTAATCAGATTGTCTTGCATATCAAATCTCATGATTAAAACTTAAAGCCCTATCTCCAGGCTTATTTAAATCAACTAAATCTGAAGTATCGCACAGAATGGTACATTATAGCCTTAGCACCGGTCTCATATATCCACTGAAACTCAGGCATCAAACGTAATAATGAATTATAGCCCTAGTACCGGGTGTATATTTAAACTAAATCTCAAAAACTGTGCATAACACCTTATAATCTTAGCACCGAATTTATATATCACTAAATCACAAACAAAAATTTTTCATATCAACTAAATATCAAACTCCGTACATGATAATAACTTAATAACTTATAGATTTAGCACCAGATTTAAATATCAACTAAATCACAAGTTTTCAGATGATTATTTAATGTAAATCTGAATAATCTACATGGGAATGCTTACTCCTCCTAGGCACCTGATCCCACCTCTGGTGTGTCCAGCGGTCCGTGTTTGCCCAACTATCTATTTTGTATTGCTTATGGGATTTAGGAGATTATTCACTGTTCGTTATCTCCACCTTTCATGCATGCCAACATTCGCAACATTAATAGTGAGCGCTTCAAAATGTATTATTGCAACAAGGTAACTATAAATTTGTGTATCATATGACAATGAGTTGGACTGTGATACATTATAGATTTGCATGTTCATCGATTGTCATCGGTTCATCGGTTGTCTGAATTTCTGAAACAACATTTGAATATAACCATTTTTTCTTTATTTCAGATTCTATACATAAATTGCCATTTGCCAGTTTCCATATATGTACAAGAAAAAATACAGTGATGAAAGTTGAGAAAAAGACAGACATTCCTTTTTGATGTTACATATTGTATATGTATGACAGTTAGGCTATCTATAGCGTAATAACGATAAACATGTGAAGTGTTTGCTAATTTAGAAATGGAAGACATTTTCTGAAAGTGTCATTTAGATGTGTTTGATAGATACCTGTAGTTTTTATACAATACATATTGAAAGAAAGCCTTTTAGAAGGCAAATTTAATGAAGAGGATATGCATAGATATGGATGTCAGAAATATAAAAGAATATTTATTAACTTTCTTGTTATACCTGTACTAAGGACAAATGATCAAAGTAAAAAATTATCATTTAAGAAATAAAGGGTCAATATCAAGGGTGAATAATTTGTATTAAAGGAAGGTCCTGGACCCTTTCCAGGGAATGATAACTGCAAAATATGATGGGTTATTCAAATCCGCTGTAGATCCACAGGACAAGAAATGACAAAACTGTGTGAATACCGTTGTATAGGATTTCAAAACATTGTTTTTGAGGACATAGTGGCGCCATCATATAAGAGGTCCATTTATTTATTGTTTGGAAATGGTGTATTTGTAAAATAATTAAGAAATTAATTGTTGTTTGAAGTTAACTTGCTTTCCTAATTGGTCTTAATTTCAGAAAGATTTTACATGTTAAAAAATTGTTTTCTGGAAAGCGATAAATCATTAAATTTGTTCAAGTCTCTTAGAAGAGAAATTTAAAAAAAAAAAAAGTTACATTGGGGACCAGATCCATATAATTACAAACATCAACAGAACACGGTGTATACTACAAAGAATTATACTTAGGCACATAGAACCTGGGATGGGAGGATGGGAGGGGGTTAACCACCCTCCCCACTTAGGTGACAAATGTGCCTTCCATGTAAAATAATAAAATGGACAATATAATCAAAACTTAACATGAAATCAACAAACCAAGTTGCTTTATACCGAAAAGAGTAGCATTGTGTGGTTTTTAGTTCACCTGAGCTAAAAGCTCGAGTGAGGATTTGTGATCACCCTTTCTTGTCGTAAAAAGCGACTAAATGGGCTGTCCTTCGGACGAGACCGATAAAACCGAGGTCCCGTGTCACAGCAGGTGGGGCACGATAAAGAACCCTCCCTGCTCAACGCCATAAGCACCGAGCATAGGCTAAAATTTTGCAGCCCTTCATCGTCTCCATGTGAATGAAATATTCTCGAGAGGGACGTTAAACAATCCTTCAATCAACCTGATCACTCGTCCGTTTGTCTCTAAACTTTACACATTTTCGACTTATTCTCTAAAACCAGTAGACCAATTTCAACAAAACTTGGCAAAAAGCATCCTTGGGTAAAAGGCTTTCAAATTTGTTCAAATTAAGGGATATGCCCCTTCACAGGGGAGATAATCGCAAAAATAAGGTGGGGTCATTTAAAACTCTTCTTAAGAACCACTTGATCGGAAAAGCTGAAATTTACATGAAAGCTTCCTGACATAGTGTAGATTCAAGTTTGTTAAAACCATGGCCCCCGGAGTAGGTTGGGACTACAATAGGGGATTAAAATTTTACATACAAATATATAGGGAAAATCTTCTTCTCAAAAACCATAGGGCCAAAGAAGTTTACATTTACATGAAATCTTCCTGACATAGTGCAGTTTCAAGTTTGTAAAAATTATGGTTCGCGGGGTGGGTTGGGGCCATAATAGGGATCAAAGTTTTACATGCGAATATATATAGGAAAAATATTTTTAAATATGGGCTAAGGTGATTCAGATGAGCGATCCACTGAACCACGTAGTCGTCCACACATTAAAATTAACGTACAGGCGAAGTTGAAAATAATACCAGTGAAGTCGTTTTGATTTTTTGAATTTACAATAAAAAAAAAATGCCCTCCTGAAACGAAATTTCAAAGCTACAGTTTTATAGAGGAAAACTCGAAGAACATGTTCATGCTATTTTGTTTCACGGAGGCATTTTTTTTAAATTCGGGGATACCCCTTCATTTTAATGCTAAAAATCATATAAATCGCTTATTGCTTGATTTAAACTCAAAATATTTTGGCTAATTTTTGTCAATACATGTTTTTTAAACTTATTTTCAAAAATTATTGAATCAAGACATACGTCCCAATTGGTGTTATCATATATTTGAAGAACTTAAATTTTTCGATCTTTCATGCAACACCTTTAGGGAAATTAACATGAGACGTGCAACACCTTTCTACGTTTGCCTTACATATAGATATAAAATGTTAAATTTTAAATATCCACATCGTGTACAGTGAAAAAGAATAGGCCTACATCAATTATATTTTTCTTAATACGAATGGACGCTTTATCTGATTCTAAAGTGAAATTGTGTTGATCTGAATTTAATTATATATATATATATATATATATATATATATATATATATATATATATATATATATATCTTCCAATTTTGGGCCCAGAAGGCATAACAGCCAGACAGCTTATAAAGATGGAAACTTTTAAAACAGCCTTAAAAGGTAGCTCACTACACTAAAGCTTATCCTCTGTATGACACCATATCACGAGATGGCGATTTAAATGTTTTGTGAAATTATTTGTATCGATCGATTTGTTTGTATAATATCATAGCTCAGTGGTTAAAGCATGGGGCTGGTGAACCGCAGATTTCGAATTCAAATCCACCAGTCTTTTGTTCATATGTGCTGAAATAATTTTTTTCAAAATCATGTTTTTATCCAAATCTGTATATTTTTTGCCTTTTCTGGCCATATATGCTTATTGTATATCATCATAACTTTCATAATTAAATCAATTCGTACTGATTTGAGAAACTATTTCTGTGTGTAGTGAGCCACCTTAAATTTTACCACACGTTTGCAACTGTGATGTCATGCCGTGAACATGGTTCACATCTAAAGCGATGAGATTGGAGTTGATATACTCAGCTGACTGGAGCTTCTGTACAACGTTAATTTAAGTAAAACGAAAACCCTACATTCTCGGATTTCTAATTTAATGTAGACTCCAAACGACACATTATTTTCAATGTTCAACTCTTGGACGTTTTATTGCTTAGAATTGCGGATCTGTAGTAACCTTGTGGTTAGAATTGCGGATATGTAGCAACCTTGTGGTTAGAATTGCGGATCTGTAGTAACCTTGTGGTTAGAATTGCGGATCTGTAGTAACCTTGTGGTTAGAATTGCGGATCTGTGGTAACCTTGTGGTTAGAATTGCGGATCTGTAGTAACCTTGTGGTTAGAATTGCGGATCTGTGGTAACCTTGTGGTTAGAATTGTGGATCTGTAGTAACCTTGTGGTTAGAATTGTGGATCTGTAGTAACCTTGTGGTTAGAATTGCGGATCTGTAGTAACCTTGTGGTTAGAATTGCGGATCTGTAGTAACCTTGTGGTTAGAATTGCGCATCTGTAGTAACCTTGTGGTATCCAGGATGGATTCCAGTCTTCAGTTTCAATTCCTGTGTAGACTTTTTTGAAATCGTAGTTCATATGAATTTTTTTCAACATCACGTGTTTTTTGTAATATCATTCAGAGCATCATCAACTATCTGAATAATCAGTTTGACATTATTCTAGCAAAGGTATTTTCTTGTTTCCTTCCACATTCTGTGTTTGTTTTGCTTACATTATTTATAGGCAGTCATGCCGTGTTCTCATTCTATCTTATGTCGATGAGATTACCATTACCATTCTTACCTTATCAATATCATCTCCATGTCTTCAAACTTTCTATCATATCCTTATATATCCTAAACTCTCTCTTGTTTCATTACAAAAATAAAAGTTAAAAATATTCAATTGCTCACACATTTAATCACTTACCGCCTTGTCCCCACCCTGATACCAAAAACCCCGATCTCTTACTTTTGTGTAAAGGTCTACCTGTTCATTCTAAATATCCATTTAGTTTCTATTTAGTATCAATAGCACTAAGAAAGATGTTTCTTTAATGTTCAACACATAAATATTATACATATATACCAAGTTTGGCCCTGCTGTGGAGTTCAAACCTATACCCTGGAGATCATCAAATTTACAAGTTTGGTAGAGGCCTTCCTGCTCTACATCACTATGCATTTAGGTTTTCTTACACATGTGCGGTTGCAGAGAGGAAGGTTTTTAAAAATTTGTCAACTTTGGGAATTTTCTATTTTCTGCCCCGCCTCTAAGGCAACAGAAGTCCTGACATTTATAATTAATGTTCCCCTCTTCCCAGAGATAATTCATACCAAATTTGAAAATAATGTAAAAGGTAGTTATCAAGAATTAAAAACGCACGACGGACGCAATAGCTCACCTGAGTCTACTCGGGTGACCTAAAAAGGCAGGAGAAATGATCAATTTCTTACAATTTAATAGAATATACATCTCTCAAACAAAATAAAAAATTGGAATTCTTTCTAGAAAATGAAACATGTTTGGAGTAAATCATACTGTATTTTGTTTCAAAGATTTTGTCGAAATCATAAAAAGTTTGCCATCTGCTTAATGTGGCGTTATATTATCTTAATGTTTCGTGATTTTAATAATCATTTTAGCATATACTTTATTTCCACGACAGAAGTACATCACTTCTATAGAAAAAATACCATAGACATGCAACACCCTCATATTTAGAGAGATAGAAATGTTTCTTAGGCCAACCTATTCAAATGGACAGGTTTGTGTTATTTCAATTTTTTTATTCTACGTCTTAACTGTACCAAAACCATCACAAAATTGACCATTGATTTGTATTCTTAACAAATATCTTGTGAAGACTCCCGTTGCATTCGATTAGCCGCAACGAAGCCTTTCCTCGGGCAACCTTTGAAAACTAACCGTACAAGAAGCCCCTTACTATTCGTATATTTTGGTCAGCATATATATGAATGTTACATCTTGTGCACGCACAAAACTAACAATCTGCTTCCTGGGGTCATATCGCCATTGATTCAACAAACATTTTTAATGTACAAACAGGGAAGACTTTGAAGATTCACATGACAATCAAACTCCGACGTCGAATAACGTAGAGAAAAGATTCATTTTTTGTTGGTAAAAGGTTGAAATTATGTTGATAATAGTTGATTTTTTGTTGGTAAAAGGTTGAATTTATGTTGATAATGTTTGATTTTATGTTGATAACATTGGTTAGTTTAAACAATATTTATTCGTGTACCTGAAAAGTCGAAACGAAACAAAACTTACAGAAACGAAATCTACCGAAATACAATCCACCGAAACGAAACGAAACCTAACGAAAAAGATTGTATAACCGAACTCTTTTAATTGTAATAATCAAAAATGGTATCTCAGGCCCCTGTAAATATTATCACATATAAAAAGCATTCGCCTCCCCTTTGATGTAGTCGTTCAGGTTGACTGATACAAAGTTTTAAACGTTGGGAAATCCCTCCTCCTCTTTTCCAACGTACGAGGAGGGAGGATGTCGCCGGCGTTGGATCCGCCTATTCGCAAAAATATGTGTTTCAGCATTTTTTATTTATTTATTTTTTATTATTTTTTGCTCTGAAGACAAATGTATGTACATACATATGGATACTAGCTGTTGTTTTTCCAAGATAGACAAATAAATTGGTAAATGTTCATGAATATTTGAGTTTTGTTTAAACGCCGAACGGAAAACTGAACGGAAATTGTTATAATGTAGCAAAACTAACACCAAAAATCACACAAGTATGCCTTATTTTGATTGAAATCAACTATTAAGAATTTGTTCACAAGCGGTAAAACAATTTTATCTGAAAATTCTGCGACATAAATTGATTAAGCTAAGTTGGATATTTATGTAAAAGTTTTCAAATCGTTTTTCAATAATCTTGTAAAATTCATCATTTATGAAGATAGGGTGCTTTTTATTCAATAGAACATGACGACAACACGTATTGACACTCTTTGTCATGGCTTTACTTAATAAAAACATATTTTCAATTGAAGAACAATGTTCATATCAATACAACACATCAGTATGTATATCAAATAATGAAATATATGATGAAAGGTGAAGATAACGAACAGTGATCAATCTCATAACTCCTATAAGCAATACAAAATAAAGAGTTGGTCAAACACTGACCCCTGGACACACCAGAGGTGGGATCAGGTGCCTAGGAGGAGTAAGCATCCCCTGTCGACCGGTCACACCCGCCGTTAGCTCTATATCCTGATCAGGTAAACGGAGCCTACAACGACTTTGGTTAGTTATGTTCAATATGTTGTAGCATCAATAGTCCATCCTTATTTCAGTCAATCAATATGTTGTAGCATCAATAGTCCATCCTTATTTCAGTCAATCAATATGTTGTAGCATCAATAGTCCATCCTTATTTCACTCAATCAATATGTTATAGCATCAATAGTCCATCCTTATTTCAGTCAATCAATATGTTGTAGCATTTGTTTAATACAATATGCAGATGACACAGTTTTATTTTTGGATGGATCAGAAAAAAGTCTAAAAAGTGCTCTTGATCTCCTTTTTCAATTTTCAAAATTTTCAGGTTTAAAACCCAATATTTCCAAAACCAAATCAATTTGGATTGGTTCTAAGATTAATACTAAAGATACTTTTTGTAGTGATACTGGATTACAATGGACAACAGGACCATTCACAGTTTTAGGCATTACATATACTGTAAACCTTAAGAACATGGAAAAGCTTAATTTTGATAACAGGCTTACAGCTATCCAGAAAGAAATAACCCAATGGTCAAAAAGAAATATTTCTCCCATAGGAAAAATTACAGTGGTGAAAAGTTTGTTTCTATCAAAATTTACGCACTTGTTCATTTCGCTTCCCAAACCAAGTTTACAGTGGATAAAGCAACTTATAAAAGCTTTTTACAAATTTATATGGGGGAACAAAATGGAGAAAATTTCTAGAAAAACACTAGAATTAGATTTTGAAAATGGTGGGTGTAGAATGACCAATATAGAAACATTTATCAAGTCTCTCAAACTAACTTGGTTTAGGAGACTTTTTACAACTAATTCTACATGTAACTGGATAAGCTTATTTTCTGAAATTACTGGTTGTAACATTACAAAATTGTGTCATTTTGGACCTGTTTACTGTAAACAAAAAGCAAATTCCACTAGAAACTCTTTTTGGAAAGAAACTTTATTTTACTTCGCAGAATTTTTGGAAAGTTTTGAAATGAATAATTTTCACATTTTTATGGAACCCCTGTGGTATAATGATAAAATAAAGATTCAAAATAAATTCATATTTTGCAAGCAATTATATGACAAGGGGTTTCATATAATATCTGATTTATTAGATAAGCATGGTAACTTTATCAGCTACCAGAGTATCACAAATGATTACTCAATTCAGATTCCATTTACTACATATGAGGGATTAAAACAAGCTATTATGCACTCATGGCCTAATATCAAACTACTTATACATGATACAACTTTTCAACCATATCAACCTGAATTCATTAAAATTCTATGCAAATACAAAAAAGGTTCTAGGAATATTTATGACTATTTAATATCAAAATCACAGCATCGACCTATTTGTGAAAACAAATGGGATAATGATTTAAATTTGCAATTAGATTTAAATTGGAAACATGTATATACAAACATCAAATCTGTAACAAAAGATTCAGGACTGATATGGTTCAACTATAGAATCATTCATAGAATATTGGGTACTAACAAACTCCTACATATATCAAAAATTAAAAACTCTCCACTTTGTTCAATATGTGCACTAGAACCAGAAACATTTAAGCATATCTTTTTTTATTGTTCCTCTGTCTCTACACTATGGACAAAATTATCAGATTGGATTTTTCAAAAATCTGGTAAAAGAATGGGATTTAGTGTACAAACTGTTATTTTTGGTTTTCCAGAAAAAGAACACATGGTTTTAAACTTTATAATCCTCTTAGTAAAGAGATACATATTCCAATATTCAAGAAAGAACGTCAATATTGTTTTTGATGATGTTTTGAAATGTTTATATGATTACTACATTTTGGAAGAAAAACTTACAGAACAAATATTTTACAAAAAGAAATGGTCTAAATGGAAATGTCTTTTCAATTAATGATAACAGCATTTCTTCTTCTTTTTTTGAACAATAAGTACTAAAATATACATGCAATTGTCTATATCGCTTTCTTTAATCTGTATGAGAGTGTGAGTAAAAGGTGTATATGTATTTGTTGAAAATGATAAAAACAATAAAAAAAATAAATAAAAAAATATGTTGCAGCATCAATAGTCCATCCTTATTTCAGTCAATCAATATGTTGTAGCAACAATAGTCCATCCTTATTTCACTCAATCAATATGTTGTAGCATCAATAGTCCATCCTTATTTCAGTCAATCAATATGTTGTAGCATCAATAGTCCATCCTTATTTCAGTCAATCAATATGTTGTAGCAACAATAGTCCATCCTTATTTCACTCAATCAATATGTTGTAGCATCAATAGTCCATCCTTATTTCACTCAATTAATATGTTGTAGCAACAATAGTCCATCCTTATTTCACTCAATCAATATGTTGTAGCATCAATAGTCCATCCTTATTTCAGTCAATCAATATGTTGTAGCATCAATAGTCCATCCTTATTTCAGTCAATCAATATGTTGTAGCATCAATAGTCCATCCTTATTTCAGTCAATCAATATGTTGTAGCAACAATAGTCCATCCTTATTTCAGTCAATCAGTATGTTGTAGCATCAATAGTCCATCCTTATTTCAGTCAATCAATATGTTGTAGCATCAATAGTCCATCCTTATTTCACTCAATCAATATGTTGTAGCAACAATAGTCCATCCTTATTTCAGTCAATCAGTATGTTGTAGCATCAATAGTCCATCCTTATTTCAGTCAATCAATATGTTGTAGCATCAATAGTCCATCCTTATTTCAGTCAATCAATATGTTGTAGCATCAATAGTCCATCCTTATTTCAGTCAATCAAAATATAATTCACCCAATATTTATAATTAATCAATATTTCAATCCAACAATGTGTCAATCAAACGATATTTCAATCCACCAATGTGTCAATCAATATATCATTCAATCGTTTGAATCTGTCGATCAATCAATTGAATTGGAATTTCGTCAAAGGATTAGCAATTAGCGCTTGCGCACTATGTATATACAGGAATTAGAAAGGGGAAAGTGTCATAACATGTACTCGGGTAGTTTCTGTGGAAACGAGGGAGTTATTTATATTCGGTCTTTCCAATCCCCCTCGTTTCTGTCCAAGCCTTCATAAAGTATGTGGGAAATCCGTCGCGCTTCGATTTCAATTTATTTCAGCTTACATTTGATGTGAATCGTTCGTAAACTTACATAAATCAATTCATGAATGATTTTGCCGCAAGGGAATACAATTGAAACCATTCAATTCCACACTAATGCAACGATAATCGTCGTCATTTCAAACACTACATCCTTTCGCTATCAAATTCACCTCCATGATAAACAATGCCTTCAGCGCATGCGTCATTTCATTTTGTAAAACACCTAGAGGCCCATGAGGGGTGAAATGTCTTATTCTAGTAAATCGCACAAAAATCTAACTTTTTCAGTTCATTTTTTCATCACACGCATCGTATTTTTTGTGAATGGATATATTTTTCTGAAGATGAAAACACAGAAAACGATAAAGATAAAGAAGAAGTTGTTACATAAATTATTCTAAGTGTTTGGTGGAATGAAAAAATAAAAGAAAATGTAATCGCATGTCCGATATTGTCTGAAATTAATGCGCATATTGTAACTGCTGTGCTGTTTGTTTTGAAAATGTCATTGTTGTAACAAATCACCCCCACCCCCACCCCCACCCCCCCCAAAGTGTTGAAATATATGGGATTGAATAATATTTGATTGATCTCGATCATAATATCAGGCGCGGATCTTGATTTTCAAAAAAAGGGTGAACCAAAGGATTTGTTGAATGTTGTTGATACAATGTTCCACGATATGTGTTTTGTACAGTGCACTTATTTTATCGTACGCATGCAGTTTTATAAGTTAGTTACCGATCAAAACATCCTTTAAAACAGAATTTAAAATGACAAACGTATTTACAATGTTCATTGATAAATGTTCAATGTCTGACAAAAAACTGGATTTACTTAGTCTTCATCAACACACACACACACACACACACCCTTTAAAACAACATTTGATGATGTTGAAAATAATAATCAGTGTACATGAATATCAATGTCTGATTGCATAAACTTGCAATATTTTTTAAACCCTCCCCCATGAATATTTAAAATTAAATTTTGATCCGGCATTGATCATTTGACATTTTCCCTACAAGAGTTCAATTGATTCTTTTCGGATGCATGTGAATGAATCTCTTTGTTAGATAATTAATGTCCAGTTTGATATTAGGGGTAATAATTCATTAATGCCACTTCAGAAAGTATCTCCTTGCCCGAAACGTAAGTACATTTATATACGTGTTGAAATTCAAAGGACCTTTCTGCTTTGCAGTTGGTAACGGGTAAGGTGCAGCCGATGAAGAATTATAATTTCTGCGGGTTGGAAAATATCTTTATTGAATTCCGACAAGCATTCCATTTGGCATCAACTCAATCTACGACTGACCACTTCTGTTTCCAAGCGCTGACCTCTTGTTGGAGAAAAGTTATTTTCCCGTATAAATAATCTCTCTCTCGTTCTCTCTTTAAAAAATCAAAAGGGGAATGCAACCCCCTCCCCTGTTGAGATCCGTCGGTGGGCAATGAATGTTAAGTAGACTGAAATTAACCGCCTTTACTGATTTGCAGTTTAACAGTCTGTATAAACAGATAAAGTTCGTATGTCACAGGTTTGTTGTTCTGTCATAGATTCGTTGGTTTTCAATTCATAGTATGAAATTCCCTATGAGAAGAGGACCCCCTCCCAATAAAAAAGGGAAAGTATAATGAATAAATATAATAATAATAATAACCTATGAAAATAAAAATGAATGAATATAAAACGGGAAAAATAGACACATGAGATGCGGTTCCTTTAATATGATATCTAATCCCATTTCAGGAATGCAGTACACACTGCGCAAATGGTCTTTTAATATTTTTTATTCCCAATTACATTTTTACTTATTTTGTTTCCAGTAATTTATCATTTTCATATTCAGAAGAATAATATAAGTCCATTCACAGAAATGAAAGGCAATGCGTATGATGAGAAATAAACTGAAAAAGTTAGATTTTTGTGCGATTTACTAGAATAAGACAGTTCACCCCTCATGGGCCTCTAGGTGTTTTACAAAATGAAATGACGCATGCGCTGAAGGCATTGTTTATCATGGAGGTGAATTTGATAACAAAAGGATGTAGTGTTTGAAATGACGACGATTATCGTTGCATTAGTGTGGAATTGAATGATTTCAATTGTATTCCCTTGCGGCAAAATCATTCATGAATTGATTTATGTAAGTTTTCGAACGATTCACATCAAATGTAAGCTGAAATAAATTGAAATCGAAGCGCGACGGATTTCCCACATACTTTATGAAGGCTTGGACAGAAACGAGGGGGATAGGAAAGACCGAATATAAATAACCCCTCGTTTCCACAGAAACTAGTACTCGGGGTATAGTGTCAAAACCGTGCAATTCAATTGATTGCAAGAGTTATGTTTCTTTACCTAAACCATAGACATACAACAGGACTTACTCGTAGCGAGTGAAGTCGGATTAGTGAGCAAAGGGTAGAGAATGGAAAGAACACACAGAGTTTTAAAAATGCTCCACCCCCTCTTGTTGCAAAACTTCTTTAACACACGTGTATACACATACAATGCAGTGTATATTTACATTGTTCAGGGACTTTATGGTACATTTGTACATACAGACCCTGAAGCGTGCTACTACACCTCCAAAGCGTTTCGTTTCGTTCCGTGCAAACCGTTCACCGTTCCGTGCAGACTGTTCAGCGTTTCGTGCAAACCGTTCATCGTTCCGTGCAGACCGGTCAGCGTTTTGTGCAGACCGTTCACCGTTTCGTGCAAATCGTTTCGTGCAAGAATCGTTCCGTGCATGATCAAGTCACGCCCGGCCATGGAAACGTGCAGATCGTTCAAACCACGCCCTTAGAAACGTACAGACCGTGCACGTTGTTTCGGCATGGGATGTAGGACAGGTAAACATTGTTGGGAATTTGACCAATTACACAAAAAAGTTTTAAAAATTATAAAACCACCAGACAGAGCAAAATCCGATACCATTTTCTCACCCTTGGTAGTTTCTAGCAAGTGCAGACATGTATATCTCTGTCCTCGTTATCTTTTTATTTTATTTTATTTTTATTTATTTGTTTGGTTTTTTTTGTATATAGGAATAATTCATTTGTCTTGTTACATTTGTATGAAGTTTCTTTTTTTAATTCCAAGGTCCCCCCCTTCTTTTTTTTTTTACCGCAATAGAAGTCAGCTAATCCGGGTATTTGAAATTAGCATTCGTACAGAAGGTGTGAAAATCGGCGGGGGTAATTGAAATATGACAAAAGAGGTTTTTATATCTTTTGTCTCTCAAAAAATGAATGCAGTTTTCTATAGGTTTAAAATTGAGGCAAATGCAACAATCTAATCAAAATCGGATGTTAGATCCGCTCGCATATCTGTTGATCATTACTGTAGTTAGTCATTATTTGTTTTATCTATTCATTTATATGATTTATTTCTCAATCCATTTTATTCATATTTTGATTGTTTCTTTTTGTTTTGTATCTTCCTTTCTTATCCAAGGTGACAGGTTCTTATCGACAGTCAAGATGCACCCCCCTTCCGCCCGAGATTATGTTCCAGTCTTGCGAGAATTTTTAAAATCATTTTATCTGTTGTCATACACGTATGTAAAAATGTATAGGTTTATTAAAGATCTGTCTTTGAGAAGAGGCCTAGAATATATAAATTGCATACGTGTTTTAACGGCACTCAGATTGAATGTACAAAAATAGCGATACGGACGCGACTTTTTCGATGAATTCAATAGAACAATGAATAAATAAAGTTGAATAATAGATATTCCATGACGATACAATTCATGCATCTTTTTCCTTTATTTCCGAAGTTAAAAACTATTCATTTCCTTTTATTCCAACGTGTTCGTAAGTCATTAAACTATTCCTTGTTTAAACTAACCCCAGGATGAAACAAATAATGCCGAAAAAAATCAGAGCGTGCAGGTCATGCCTAGCGTTTCGTGCAGACCGTTCACAACCCTTTCCCCGCACAAAAATGTTCATGCCAAGAAATTCTTAGCAAAATCTCCGGTATAGAAAAACCGTTATAAATCAGTGACCGCAATTAAGAGATAAGCGACGGCTACTATTAATCAGCATGTAATATGGTCCTATTGAAGCCAACGAATTCAGACCGGACGGGATTTCTTGGCATGGTCATGATTTTTGTGTATTCAACTAAAAACACTCAAATAACCCCATACAAGCTTATTTGGTCAGTTTTGAAAATTAGTTTTGCACATTAATGGCAAAAATTACAAATTGTGAACACCCCCCCCCCCCTTGCACTTCATCACATATTTTGAATGAATCGTTAGAGAACGTTGTAATTTATCACTTGTTTAAATTGATGCCAATAACGCGCTAATGCCGAATAACGCTGTTGGAAATGCTCATTGTTACCCGTCTCGTCTGCCGACACCGCAAAAACAACATCCTACGCAGAATTTTCGAAAGCTTTTACCCGCAAACAAGACTACACTCAAATCCACATGTTTTTCACATGTGTGTAAACAGCCTGAGTGCACCTCAGGAAGTAGCCTCAGCTACCAACATCAAATAGTTCCTTTGTATACAACTGATTATTTCCGAAAATTACACAAAATTTTCTAATCAGGGGTACAAAAATTAAGAGAAAAGAAGAAGAGGAAATGAGAAGAATCGCGTAGGGGAAAAAAATCATTCTTTTAAATATATGGAACTACCATTGACCAAGTTCATTTTGATTGGACAATTACCGGTGTGATACCTTTACACATTACACGAACGATCCCGATGCCGGCATATTTTGTAGAATATTGAATATACCTTTCTGTCTGCAGAATGTGTATTGATACAGTAGTTCATATTTTTAAAATTATTTTTACTAACCCCCACCCCCCCCCCACCCCACCCTTTCAAATTTTCCGTTCCAAACTCGGCTATACCGTACTCGTTTACCATGCCAAGAAATTCTTAGCAAAATCTCCGGTATAGAAAAACCGTTATAAATCAGTGACCGCAATTAAGAGATAAGCGACGGCTACTATTAATCAGCATGTAATATGGCCCTATTGAAGCCAACGAATTCAGACCGGACGGGATTTCTTGGCATGTCAATCTTTCCTGGCGAGATTTTTCTTTAAATCATTTTATCTGTTTTCATACACGTACACATGTATATAAAATGTATAGGTTTATCCAACATCTGTCTTTGGGAAGAGGCCTGGAAAATACAAATTGCAAATGTATTTCAATGACACTCAGAATGAATGTACAAAAATAGCGAAACTGACGCGACCATTTCATATTCAGTTTCATGAATTTAATAGAGCATTGAACCAATAAAATTTGATTAATCAATATTCCTTGACGATACGATTTTGGCATATTTTTCTTTTATTTCCGAAATTAAAAAAAATCGTGTGTTTTCATTCCAACGTGTTCATACTAAGTCATTGATCTAATAAGCAAAAATGAAATATACCGCGTTGCACATGAGCAATCATTTTAAAATAAATCATTATCATTTCTTTCTCAACCTTTTTTAAATACATGTATCTAGAATACTGTAATTATATTGAAACTATTTGAACCAAATAATACCGAAAAAATCAAAGCGTGCAGGCCCCGGGCGCCTACCGATTCGTGCAGACCGTTCACAAAGCGTGCAAGCAACGCCTACAAAGTGGTCAGCGTTTCGTGTAAACCGTTCACCGTTCCGTGCAGACCGTTCAGCATTTCGTGCAAATCGTTCACCGTTCCATGCAGATCATTCAGCGTTTCGTGCAAACCGTTCATCGTTCTGTGCAAGAATCGTTTCGTACCGTTCCGTGCAAATGGTGTAGTAGTACGCTTCAGGATCTGTATCTTTAGCATTCAGCAATACGGTTATACAGGGAGTGTGTTATGTATAAAACAACGATCTCAGATAGTGATAATATTAAGTGAAAAAGATGAACATCTTGTGTTTGATTTATTATTCTTTAACTAACAGCGATTGGATGACCACAGCACTCCAATACTAAATAGTCAAAACCTTCTACCAGTTGATTCCTTATCTAATTATTGGTATCTTATTATTTAGATTGATAATGAGATGACCTTTTAATTCAATCATAAATTCTCTATTAGCCTTTTAGCTATTTCATATATTATGAAATAAATCTGTTAAGGAAGTTGGTTCCTGGGCTTTTGATCACAACTGCGCAGGATGCTACAACTAAGTAATTACTGGTTCAATACTGATGCCATTGGTGCAATTATACTACACATCTATTATTGAACCCTATCCAGTTAAAAAATATATAAATCAATTCACATTTTGAAAGGGTTTAACAGGGACTATATTTTTGTGGCGGAGGATTGATTAATCAAACAGTTCTAAATCTGCATAATTACAGTTTCTGTTTCATCAAATATATCTCCTATTTTCATACTCCTAAACGTGTATTTCAGTTTTACAATTTATAACAAGTATTTGAGTCTTGGAACTAGTTCAAATGTTATAATTTATTAATTTGGTTGATATATTTTTCCAAACAGGTGTTCTGTTATTAAAAGAGTTTAAATTAATTTACTCGAAATTTTGTATAAAAATTCAGTATTTTCACCAATAATTAATTTTTTTTTTAATCTTTAATCCCCACTTCTTTTTTTTTTTAGTTAATTATGTGAAATTTGAGAAACAGACATTGCCCTTTTAAACTCTCAAGTTTGACATCATGAATTTTTTGGCATCTCAAATGCAAAAATGTCACTATTCGTTTCCATTTTACTTGTATTAAACTTTTTATTGATCAGTTTTGTTAGAAGATGATCAAGTATCTATTTTATGTGTTGATTTATTTGTGTTACTTATGTTGTGTTGACATCAACAGACAAATCAAGTTTAATTGAATAAATCTTTCAGTGTAAAACGGTCATGTTTAGAACACTGTAGCTCAATAACAAGCACATCGTCGCAAGCCATGGCTGAAACGTACGCTCCTCATCCCTTTCAAGAGTGAAAGGGAAGAGGAACGTACATTTCAGCCGTGGCTTGCGACGATGTAACAAGCATTGCAACCTCAGTTTTTCTTTTTAATTTCCCAATTCTCCTAATTCAATGTAGACATTAAAAATACACTTCCCCCAAAAAAATACATTACTCCAAACCTCAGGAAGTCAGGTGTGAACCTCTTTAATTCCTCTTACTGGGGTCATTAACTTCATCTTGGTGCATGTGTATACATTGGTTGTTTCACCCGTTGTTAGGTTATAGGGTTAGACAGTCGCTGTTAGTTAAACAATAAAATCAACACAAGATGTTCATCTTGTTCACTTAGTAAGATCACGATTTGTCGTTATTTTATACATACCACACTCCCCGTATGACCGAAACCCTACGTTTTCAGTTCGGCGTTTTAACAAAACTCATATATTCATGAACACTAAAACTAAAGTCTTGCACCAATTTATTTGTCTATCTTCTAAAACCAACAACACACACACACACACATATATATATATTTGTCTTTAGAGCAAAAAATACTATAAGACGTATTTTTGCCCAAAGGCGGATCCGACGCCGGCTACCCTCACCCCCATACGTTGGGAAAGAGGGAGGGGGGTTTCCAACGTTTAAAACTATGTATCAGTCAACCCGAAAGACTACATCAATTTTAGGGAGGTGAATTTCATTTATATGTGGTAACTTTCACAGGGGCCTAAGATGACATTCTTAATTACTATAATTTAAAAAATTCAGTTATACAATCTGTTTCGTTACGGTAGATTTCGTTTCGTTTCGCATCTAACAAATACTCTACTTAGTCCATGCATTTATTATAATATGTACAGTGTAATTACAAAATGCAAATAACAACAGAGATCGATTGGAAAGCAAGTCGTGCAATGCCTTATGTAAATCCGCTCCCAGGATATATAGTTATATTATAATAATATGATAATAGGTTAAATTTATGTCGATAACAGGTCAAATACTCCATTCACTTTATTGTGAAATAGAGCGGGCACCTGTTAGATCGCTGTACGTATGGGTATCCCAATTCGAAATCGAACCTACTTTTTATAATCTTTTCTGTCCTTGTATTGATTAATTATAAGATAAGTTAATACTGATGCAATTACATTTCATTTATTCTCGAAAAGACAACTTTTATTGACAATATTTCACTGCTCAAGATCATCACACTATCCCACGTGACCAAGTGCATTCGATGATATATGTAGAGGAAATATTGTTCAGGTAGGTCTTCCTACTCTTCAATGAGTGTTGAACACACATCCACAAATGAGATTCCTGAATAAAGATGAAATGAAACTTACTAATAAACTCAAACGAATTCATTTTATCAGCCTTATTAATGGAGTTCTTTTGTTTCAATCGAATATCACGTGACTGTCACAAAGTACATAAAACTATACCTTTCAATTTGCTTGGTAGAATGGGTCGGGTATTTTCAAACGTATACGTGCCTTCACACAAAGACCTGTAATTACAGTTGTAAATATGTCACAATTTAAAAAGGATGACTTGATTAGATTTTGTTAATAAATATGATCACCACATTGACAAGGCCATGCTAAAAAAAACATTATAATCGCCGCGGTGGCCTAGAGGTAGAGCGTTCGCCCCGCATGTGGTAGGTCGGGGTTCGAATCCCAGTCGCGACAGACCTAGGAAAGGGACTTCAGTTGTTAGAACTTGTTCCCAATTCTTTTGATTTGATCAATAAAATATTTTCTAAAAAAAAAAAAAAGACAAGACAAAGTGATTGACAAACCCAAGTCGTTTGAACAGGGAGTGACTGTTCCATCGCCAAACGCCCGGCATCAGGTGTGAATGTCACGGGTCCTCGGAGATCACCATAACAAGAGGTCAATGGGCCAAATCGCTCACCTGAGTCACCTTGGCTCATATTTAAGGATTTTTCCTATATATTCTCATATAATACTTTGATCCCTATTGTGACCCGAACCTACTCCCGGGATCACGATTTTTACAAAATTGAATCTGCATTAAGTCAGAAAGCTTTCGTATAAATGTAAACTTTCCTGGCCTAGTGATTTTTCAGAAGGTTTTTAATGATTTTCCCTATATATTTGTATGTAAAATTTTGATCCCCTACTGTGGCCCCATCTTACCCCCAGAAACCATGATTTGTTGAATCTGCACTATGTAAGGAATCTTTCATGTAAATTTCTGTTCTTCTGGCCCAGTGGTTCTTGAGAAGATTTTTAAAGATTTTTCCTATATATTTGTATCTAAAACTTTGGTCCCCTTTTGTCACCCCATCCAACCCCTAGGGTCCATGACTTTCATAAACTTGAATATCCACTATGTCAGGAAGCTTTCGTCTACATTTCGGCTCTTCTGGTTCAGTGGTTCTTCAGAAGATTTTTAAATGACCCCACGGGCCACCCTATTTTGCATTTTTGTGATTATCTCCCATTTGAAGGGGGCATGGCCCTTCTTTGAACAAACTTGAAAGCCCTTCACCAAAGAACGCTTTTGGCCAAGTTTGCTTATAATTGGCCCAATGGTTCTGGAGAAGAAGTCGAAAATGTAAAAAGTTTACAAACAGACGGACAGGCAATCAGGTGAGCTAAAAACGGATGCGCCCCATGTCATTGTAGTTGTGGCACGGTAAAGAACCCTCAAAGCGCCGAGCATAAGCCTAAATTTGAAGCCCTTCAGCAGTATTGGTGACGTCTCCATATGAGTGAAAAATTCTCGAGAGGGACGTTAAACAAGATACAATCAATTAATCAAGAAAAAATCAAACGATCCGCTCCCGAATCTATCGTAGAAAAACATTTGATATTAAAGGGTATCGTTTTATCTTAGTTCAAGTTATGGCAAATGATATTGGTACATTCCAAATAAATTGTTCAACTAACATAACGATATTGTTGTCATTTAATTTCTTTTCGTTTAAAATGTCCTTTTATGAATAAATGTTTAGATATTCGGGTTGACAGCTCGATGAAATTTCATAGAAGCAGTGTGTAGATGGGATATTATCATGAAGTCCAGAGGTGATGTCCCGCGGGAATTTGTAAGGAGATACTCTACATCGTGATAATGGCTGACTTCCTTTTAGCAGTTTAATGCCTAGACGAGTAGCTCAGTAGGTTAGCACGTCGACTATTGACGTACATCTCGGGTTCAAATCCAGTAGGGGTTTTAAATTTTTATCAGATTGCTTTCTTTTTGACTAAATAAAGTAAATTTGAAAGTTTTCAAATTCAAAATAGTGTTGTAAATTCTTTTTGACTAAATAAAGTAAATTTGAAAGTTTTCAAATTCAAAATAGTGTTGTAAATCCCCTCTACTTTTTATCCATATCAAATATCTCCGGTGTAGCATACCTCCTTATAACAGTACAATTTCTCTGGTGTAGCATACCTCCTTATAACAGTAGAATTTTGTGACGTTACGAATGAAATGTAAGATCAGTTCTTTTTACTTGTATGACGCGCACTTGTCAATTTGTACATAGTCATGCTTAATACCCCCCTCCCCCCCCCTTTAGGCTAAAGGTTTGATAACAATGTGGACTTTAAATCTATTGAAGCATAAGATAACACGTACTTAGGTAGTGTATACAGGGTCGATCTCGTCACGTACAGGTATTTAAAACACGGGACAACACTGAAGGTCGAAAGAACAGGGAAGCCATGTTAGATTTACAGGTGAGACAAAATTATTACTATTAAATACACATCGCAGTGCCACCAAATCATTATAATTGTATAAGGTATATGTTTGGTCAGAATTATTAATGAAACAGGTTTGATGACACTGGTCATTTTAACGCGAATTTTACAAATTTGGGGGGGGGGGGGGTGATGTCGCAAAAGGTACTATTGTAACATACGTACATATAAATCTATGACGATAATATACATGTAATATTTTGCAGTTCCCATCTAAATGATTTATATCCAATGTTTATTTCTAAACGATTTATATCCAATGTTCATTTCATGTCCTGCAATTGAACACTGACACTAAAATATAATATTCATTTCTTTATTGACAGTGAACTACTCATGTGACCCAGACACCAGACATGCTGCACCCCCGGCGCAGTGCCCAGGAGGTCCTACTGTGCGACTCCTGTGAAACTGCCCCCCTACAGAGTCACTGTGAACGTTGTAATATAAATCTCTGTACTAACTGTGTAGGAAAACATCTCTTGGATTCGTCTAGAAAACACCGCGTCATACCGTTCATAGAGAGAAGTTCTACTCCCAACTACCCAAAATGTCCAAGCCACCCTGACAAACAATGTGAACTTCACTGTGAGAAATGCGACCTTCCCGTCTGTTCTACCTGCGCCTTATTTGGTAAACATAAAGGTCACGATATATCAGATATTCAGAAAAAACTCAGCGCTAAAACACAAGATTTACGAAAAGATTTGGAAGAACTGGAGACCAGAATTTTCCCTCGATATGAAGAAATCGTTTCCAATGTCCAAACTGAGAAAGCCGAGTTAGAAACGAAGTACGGGAAACTGACCACAGCTGCCGACCAACATGGAGAAGTCTTACACCGTGAGATCACCGCCATTGTCAACAAACGGAAATCCGACATTGCGGAGATGAAAACTAAACATCTAGCTGCCTTAAATAAAAACACAGATGAAATCACACACAGTATTACTGAACTCAAACAAATCATTCTAAATCTGAAGGCAATATTGGAATCCAATGACGTCTCCCTAATCTCTACCTACAAATCTAGGAATGCCGAGTTCAGGAGATTACCCCCAAAAGTCCAAGCTACATTACCAAGTTTGTCAGCTCAGAAAATAAACACAGAACAGCTCCGTGAAATGTTTGGTTCTCTGTCGCCATTATCCATTAACACAGAAGAACAAGGCTACATAATGAAGTCAGCAGAAGCTGTATCGTCTCCTCCAGTGAAGCCACTGCTTAATGAACCGCGCGTCACCGCCGCCATAGACACTGGATATGAATACATACTATACGGTGTTAGCTGTGTCAGTGAAGAACAAGTCTGGACATGCTGGAGTAACGCAATCATGAAGCTCCTCAACCTCCAGAGTAAACTACTGACATCAATACAAACCAAGTCAGGGAACAAACCAGGGGACATAGCAGTGACACGGGACGGAGATCTTGTTTATACTGACTATAGTGATAAGACTATAAACCGGGTCAAGAATAAAAAGATACAGACCGTGATCACACTACAGGGGTGGAGACCTCGCGGTGTCTGCCGTACCGCCTCTGATGATCTCCTGGTTACCATGATCAGTGATGATAACAAACAATCCAAAGTCGTGCGTTACTCCGGCTCCACAGAGAAACAAAGCATTCAGTTTGATGATCAGGGTCGTCCTCTCTATTCATCTGCTCGTCGCATCAGTGAGAACAGGAACCTGGATATCTGTGTGGTTGACTGGGGAGTTGATGCAGTAGTGGTGGTCAATCAGTCAGGAAAACTCCGATTTAGATACACTGGTCATCCCTCTAATACCGAGCAATCATTTGATCCATACGGTATCACTACAGACAGCCAGAGTCACATCCTGACAGCAGACTTTAGAAATCACCGTATCCACATCCTAGATCAGGACGGACAGTTCCTCCGTTACATTCACTGTGATTTAGAGTATCCATTAGGTTTATGTGTGGACATCAGAGACAACCTCTTTGTGGCTGAGAGTGGCACTGCTAAAGTGAAGAAAATCCAATATCTATAAACACAGTGTTAATTACACATCTCTACACAGTGTTAATTACACATCTCAACAGTGTTAATGACAGATCCAAACACGGTGTTAATTATAGATCTAAGCAGGGTGTTAATTACAGATATAAACACCATGTTAATTACCTAGCTATTTAAACCTACAGGTACATGTACTTAAAGTAGCTATTTCTACTTTCTTTTACCTGTTTTTGAAAATATAAATAAATAATGATTAAGGAGTATCTTTTAAACAAGTCAGTCGTTTTATGTAGCATGTTGTGCATGTGCACGGCAAAATTCGGAGTGTAAATTTGAATATTTTATGAGGGTGGAGAATGCAGAGGAAATGCATGAAAATTCGCCCCAAAAACCTTTAATGTAAAAATGCATAAAGGTAGACTTTAAAATTAATACAGATTTGTAAGACATTTTACGCTTTTTATCACGTAGTTTTGATCCTAAGCTCATAAAAAATGGAACTGGGTGTTGTTATTGATGCAAATTTGAAAGGTTAGAAAGTAAAAAAAAAATTGTCCAATATTTTTGTGGTATTCATCGTCAGTGTAAGTGAATCAAGATATTTGGTACACGCCTTATTGAGCCGTTCCTGCGTTTGACCACGAAATGCAAGTAAAGGAAAAAGTAGGTAAAAATAGTCTTTGGACTGGACCTTTTTAAAACTGTAAGTAATTACAACTATGTGATGCTTACAAAAGTGTGTATGCTGTGTAATTAACATGTGTATTGATAAAGTTATATTTATCTTAGGCCTATATTGAACATTATTCTGTTTGTCAAGTTTTAAACTACAGTGTATATCTTTTGATATTTGTATTATGTTTCAATGTATATATTATAGATAAACATTCATAGAATACCATCTTACATTATGACTGAGTACTTACTTAGCTGTGTAGTACAATCTCTCACCAGAGGGCGTATTACGCTACGCGACAACACCTCTGTCAACGTCTAAATGTCAAGATTCTTGGCAAAACTTATTTCTACCTATTGCATTATAAAGTATGATTTTACAAGTTTTAGTGTTAAGCTTAAAATCTTACAGTAAGTTCACAAAAACAACGAATTCCATGATTATTCTAGTATTATTGGATGAATGAATATTTATATAAAACCTTTTAATTCGCTCAGGTGTCTCATATTTACCAGCTTCTGCGTTTATAAAATTCAGACAAGTGTTTGATTTGCTTAGATATGATCATTACAGTTTGATATGCTAAGTTAGTTTTAGTACGTTTTGATATGATTTTTAGACGTTGACAGAGGTATTAGTGGAGTGTAGCGGGAACGATAACTCTGGGTAGAGATTGTGTGTAGTACAGTAACAGAGTGTGACCCCCAAACATCCAGTCTTCTGATCCAAGGTCACAGTCTTCTGTTTACCATCAATGACGTCACAACACGTATCTCCACAGTCCTACAAAATCAACACAGACAGATAGAAATCTTATCAAACTCAATTTCCAAGAATATTGTATTAATTTACCTCAACAAAGTACAGCCTTCATTTTGCCTATCTGAACAATTCTGCACAGAATGCTGCACTTATTAGTGGTAAAACTATGATTTATCATCAGATTTTGTAAATTGATTAGCTCACCGGGACGATTTCCAGACCACAGGGGCTCAGTTGTCAGATACTGAAGTTTTGTATTATTTGTTCCCGAATAATAAATTAAAGTTTTGCATGATTTGTGTCCGGATAATAGATTATATAAATAAATACCACCACCAAAATCCGGGTTTTTTTTTAGGTTTTAAAAAAGGTGTATCATGTGTACATATTTAATGTACACATGATACACCTTTTTTAAAACCTCGGGGAAAAAAGGATTTTGGTGGTGGATTTTATTTATATAATCTATTATTCGGACACAAATCATGCAAAACTGCAATATCTGACAACCGAGCCCCTGTGCTTCAAATTTAGGCCTATGCTCAGCGCTTACGGTCATTGAGCAGTGAGGGTTCTTTAGCGTGCCACACCTACTGTGACACGGGACATCAGTTTCTAAGGTCATCTCCGAGGACCCGTGACATTCCATCTGATGCCGAACGTTTGGCGATAGAATTGTCACTACCTGTTTTAACAACTTAGGTCTGTCGCGGCCAAGATTCGAACCCCGACCTTCCACATGTGGGGCGAACGCTTTCCCTCTAGACCACAGATGCATTATAAGGGAACATTCATTTGGTACCGAGACTTTCTATCTAGTGACCTTGACATTTGACCTACTTTTTGAAAACATTAACCTGGGCTACATCTTTTGAATCAAAGGGGATAGGGTTTTGATATTCACATATAGATACTTCATGAAGAGACATTTGTTTGGGTACCTTGACATTTGACCTTGTAAACTTGACCTTCGACTTTGACCTACTTTTCAAAAACTTTATACTTTGTTATATCTTTTGAACCAAAAGTAAAATGGCTTTGATATTTCATATTTACATGTCTCATGACCAAGCCTTAGATATAGTATCAAAACCTATTGACCTTGGACTTTGGCCTAATTTTCAAAAACTTTAACCTTTTGAACTAATGGGGGTGGTGGTGAAGTAGAGTCGTGCTTCCGACGAGCTATGTTATATTCTGACATATTTTGTTTTTGTATTTCTGACTGATGAATAATCTACAAGAATTAACAATTCAATGGAAAACAAAGTTATTCTCAGATTCAAATAAAAAAAAAATTCCCTGCTTGTGGGACTAACCAGTCACTTATCTGACCATCAATGAATTTTGTGGAATGGTCAGAGCGTTATGAAGAATAAGTCCAGGAGACTGGCTTTGGTGTGGGTCCTGCGATTTGGGAAGAACTATACATCCAATCGTCTCCTCGCACCATACTTTGATTTTCATGTACTCGAGTTCAACCAGAATCTCTCAGATCTATCAAAAGAAATGTTTTATCATATGATATCAGATAAATTCCTAAAAGAACAGGGTTCCTTGTATTTAAATGAAAAAATCAACAGCATAATTATTTGGAACCACAAAAAAATTATTTGAAAAATAAAAACGAATATATGAATAAATCGTCATTTTGATTCAGATTTTTGACAAAGAAACACCTTTTTAAAGTGGATCAAAATAGGGAGTGGCAAAGTGGGGGGTGGGGGTGGGGGTGGGGGTAAACACTTATACACCCTCTAAATCCGGCACTGCCTGAAATAGTTAGTTTTAGCTCACCTGAGCTAACAAGTTAGCTTTTTTTGATCACCTTTTGTCTCTCATTTGTCTGTGAACTTTGCACATTTTCACCTTCTCCAGAACCATTGGACCAATATCAATCAAACTTGGTAAGTTGATATAAATTATCCTTTGTGTAAAGGGGCTTCAGGTTGGGTCAAATGAAGAGCCATACCATCTATAAAGGGGAAAGAATCACGAAATGCAAAAATAGGGTGGGGGCATTTAAAAATCTTCTCAAGAATCGCTGGACATGTTGAAATTTACGTGAAAGTTTCCCGGAGACAGTGCAAATTCAAGCTTAATCAAACATGGCCCTGGAGTTAGGGTGGGGCTACAATAGAGGATCAAAGTTTTACATGCATGTAGGGGCGCAAATAATTCAAAATGTCTTCAGTTATTTGCGTTTACATTAATTAGGCGCTTCAGTACAAGATTAAGAGGATGTTCATGGAACAAAATGAGGCCTTTTTCAACCCCCCCCCCCCCGCTTGAGAACTTTTTTGCGGCGATAATTTCTCTGAAATGTGCAGATTCCTTTCTATCTCATCCCTCTTTCGATTTATGGAATCGTTTCACGCTTTTTGAAAGCTTTAGAGATTGGCCTTCCACCGACTCATTTTATCATAAAGGTCTATAGACAGGGAATGCACACATTTCAGAGAAATTATCAATTTGATTGGGGGGGTTAATCAGTATCCATATTTCAGCAATCTGATTAAAATAATATCTTAGATCCACTCCGTTATGTAGCTACATAAAGATCTGAAGACATCCCGTATGATCTTTGTGTAGCGACATAGCAATAAGTTAAAGGAGCTGAGCGGATAAAACATCTTATTTTAATCAGATTGCATCAGATCCTCCTAGGCACCTGATCCCACCTCTGTTGTGTCCAGGGGTCCGTGTTTGCCCAACTCTCTATTTTGCATTGCTTGTAGGAGTTATGAGATTGATCACTGTTCGTTATCTTCACCTTTCATACTTCAGTGCCTGTGATCTCGACGGTACAGCATGAATTAGCTAGACTAGAAGTTCTCTCATTTAAACCATATTCTGCAGTAAATAAAATTCTGACGTAATCCAGTAATTAATTTATGATAACTTACCTAATAGTACATTACCTGACAATCACTAAGTACTGTCCTCCGACGCAAGTCCATTGTCTGACAGGATGAAAGTGTCGTCTGATCAATCAAGAAAGACAACCTTTCTATTTCTGTGACGTAGTAAACAGCAAAAACTGTAGGAGTTATATTTCTTGATGCATACCCTGATAGGATACCAATCCAGGTGCGGATCCAGAAATTGAAGTTAGGGGCATAACTTCACGAGGCAAGGGTCTGTCTTAAGGCTTTCAGTGGGTCCAGGGCGAAGCCCTGTTGGGGCCTAAGGATTGAAGCCTTGCTGCAGCCCAGGGGGCGAAGCCCCCGCAAGCTCCTGTGGTCATTTAAAATCACAAAACTTCTTACAACTAAGGTCATACATATTTTATTTCTGTCTTATACCAAAATATGAGCGTAACTACGCCAAAACTAATCATGCAAGATTTAGCGTCTGTGTATATACAGTGTGTACTTAATTTGACTCATTCAGGGATTTATTGGTGAAGAATTATCAAAGAAGATTATGTACAGTGCTTTAAGATTAAAATTTGAATTTGTGAAATGGGCCACTGGATTTTAATGGGCTTGAAATATGCTTTCTATATAGTCAAAATGGCTATTTTGTGTTATTTTAATGAGATGAAATTGATAAAATGATACAGATTAAAAAAAAAAACTGGAATGAAATGGAAGCCCTCTCAATATATCACGTGTAGTTTACAGTTCATATAGCCTGTAGTAAATGTTCTTTAAAAAAAAATGAAATTTCTTTCCTTATAAGCTGTCCTACTGATATGCTTTATGGGCCTAAAATAATAAACTTATCTAATAAGTAAGCTGAAAACAGAAAAAAAAATTCATGTTTTTGCTGGGTTTTTTTTTTTTTTTTTTTTATTACTGGTTTTTTGTAAACAACACACCATGATTTTACATAGATTTTCTATATTTAAAAAAAATCCTTTTAACTGAAAGCACCCCAGCAGTATATTATAAAGAAAATACTTCATGTTAAATAAATTTGGTGATAAGTATTGTAAATTTCTTTTTCTTCAATTATCTTCACCTTCAATCATTTTGTTATACATTCATGTACTATATTCATTTTATTTTGTCATAACTGACCTTTGCCCTATGGAAAGGGCTTATATAGGCATTGTATCTGCTGCATATTCCTATTTATGTATGTATTTTCTATATACACATGAATATTTATTGATTGTATCTAGCTTAACGTCTCGCTCGAGATTTTTCAAGGTGAAGGGCTTCAAAGTTAGACCTATGCTCGGCGTTTACGGCCATTGAGCAGTGAGGGTTCCTTATCGTGCAACACCTACTGTGACACGGGACAACCGTTTTTAAGGTTATCTCCGAAGACCTGTGAAATTCGCACCTGATGCCGAACGTTTGGCGATGGAACTGTCACTACCTGTTTTAACGACTTAGGTCTGTCGCGGTCGGTATTTTAACCCCGGACTTCCGCATGCGGGGCGAACGCTCTAACCTTTCGGCCACCGTGGCGGTACATGTATTTGTTGAAATGGGAAAAAATTGAAAATAAGAATTCATATAATTAGGACATGAATACTCCGCCCGATCTGACCTTTCTAATGCAATATGAAAATAATGGACCCATGAGTCACTTTGGCCCATATATAAAAACTTCCCCTACATACATGTATTTGCATGTAAAATTTTGATCCCCTATTGTGACCCCAACCTACCCCCGTGGGCCATGGTTTTTACAAACATGAATCTGTACTATGTCAGAAAGCTGCCATGGAAAATTGAACTTCTCTGGACTAATGTTTTTTGAGAGGATTTTTAAAGATTTTTCCTATATATTTTCATGTAAAAAGCTGATTGTCTATTGTGGCGCTACTCTATCCCAAAGGCCATGAATTTAGCAAACTTGAATCTGCACAATATCAGGAAGCTTCCATATGAATTTGAGCTTTTCTGGCCCAGTGGTTCTTAAGAGGAAGATTTCTAAATGACTCCTCCCTATTGTTGTTTTTTTTGTGTAAATATCTCTCTTTTGAAGGGGAGATAACCCTTCATGTAAACAAATTTAAATTCCTTTCATCCAGGGATAATTTCTACCAAGTTTCGATGAAATTAGCCTGCTGGTTCTAGAGAAGAAAAATTCTAAAATTTGTCAGTGTTATTTCACTATTTCTCTATAATTATTTCCCCTTCGAGAAGGACATTGTCCCTCATTTGAACAAAGTTGAATCCCCTACATAATAATTATAATGAATAAACACGGACCCCTGGATATACAAGAGGTGAGATCAGGTACCTAGGAGGAGTAAGCATCCCCTGTTGACCGATCACACCCGCCGTGAGCCCTATATCTTGATCATGTAAAAGGAGTTATCCGTAGTCAAAATCAGTGTACCAAGAACGGCTTAACAATCGCTATTAAACACGTCAGACAGCATTTAACCCAAACATAGGTCGTATTTACAAATTAGATCATTATATCGACCATGGAATTTGCGAAATGCTTACTTTAAACGCGATTGTTTATTGATCCTATCATGATATCCTATTTAGTATGATATGTAAAAACTCCCTGACTAGCGGGATCGGCAAATTAAAAACAACTGAAACGTCAGTCCAGATCTCGATATATTTCCTCAAAAGCCGGTATAGGTACATCTGTAATTATATACATGTAAAACTTATACGGTACCAATTTTGATGCACCAGATGCGCATTTCGACAAATAATGTCTCTTCAGTGATGCTTAACCGAAATGTTTGAAATCCGAAATAACAATGAAGTTTTAGAGCTATTATAGCCAAAAACAGCGTGCCAAAAAAGTCGAGTCAAATTCGTCTAAGGATAAGAGCTATGCATAAGGGAGATAATACTTAATTTTGAAATACATATATATCTATACATATGATTATATTATCAATCATTCATTCCTGAACATTTGATTTAAAAGTGCTCGAATTAATTTCTTAAAAATAAACAACTGTACTCTATTCAATTTCAAAAGTTCATTCATAGATGCATCATGCTCGGATCTGGGGTGGGGCGGGGGGGGAGGGGAGATTGCAAAGTATATGTACATGTATCATCGAGATTTATGAGTGATTGCATTTGTGCGCTCAGTAATGTGGAAAGAACAAAATTATCGTTGAATGATTTTGTACAAAAGGTTATCAAAGGAATACATACTGGAACAACCTGTTTGATATCTGTTTTATATTCTTCTTTACATTTACAATTCACATAATAGATTACATTGATTGTTTTTGTAACAAATCATTAACATCCGATACTTAACCATAGGTTGGGATTCAATGTAGATGTATTAATATTTATACTTTTCACTTTTTTCCGACAGTGTAAACCTTTGATTATATACTATTACATAAAGTCATTGGCTTAATCACAAAATACATGGGATAAACTGGACTAACAGGCCACCTAGAGGCTATTACAAAGGTGGATGATCTTAAAGGAAAGACAGCTACAAATATTGAGGTCAAGGTCACAAAAGATCGTCCATCTCTAAATCTGTATGCTATCATTATGACATGATTTGGCCAAAAAAATTCCATAGCGACCTTCCATTTTTTTATGCAAATGTAGTTAATTGAATATAAAGTAATATTAGTCTAGTTTGTATGGAATGAGATGAAGTTTATAGAAATATGGGGTACTTTCTGAATAATCAACTTAATTGATTTTTCATACAAATTACTTCTTTCCGAATCCCATGATGCAAACAAACTAGACACTTACTCCTTAGATGTATTAAATATGTTAAAGCATCCTTTTCAGATCAAAAACCACAAATCTACAATTTGTTGAATTATCTTCAATTAGATTAAGGTTTGTTCAGTCCATTTCAATATATCTACATGTCCAATGGTTTTGTCTTCGATATCTTTACCGATTGAAATGATAGCCATTTCCGCATGAATGTGAAAAAGATTTGCGTATGAATCTTGCTAAATATAGTATGACTATTCTTATGACTGGGAGTTCCAACAAAAATGAAAAGTAGAATTATAAAACAAAATTAAGCGACCCTGGTGAATGTTGTAGCCCATGGAATTTTTGTTGACTTCGTCTGTATTTTGGCTGAGAGGAGTAATCCATGGCTTTTTGTTGGTGCCTCTTGTTAGATCAGGGTACTTCTTTCAGGTCACCTGAGCTAGAAATTCCTCCATTATCATTTTTTTTTAAATTCCTTCTCATAATACACGTGACCAATTTCAACCAAATTTATCACAAAGCTTCAAGTTTATTCAAATAAGTGTCATGTTCCTCTCGAAGGTTTAAAGAAATCTCTTTAAAAAGAATGAAGATAATGAACAGTGACTAATCTTACAGGACTATGAACCAGAAATGTCAAAACTTGTGTGGAAGATTCTTTATATAATTAAAAGTCAGAATTATTTAATCTCCCGGGGCCAAGGTAGGTAAAAATAGGGGTTCAACGATTAACATTGGAATATACATACATATAACATCACTGAAAGACAAAGAGAGTGCAATTTGTCAAATTGATATGAAAACACTTTATTACATCCCCTCTCACAGTACAAGATTTGTTTAAACTTCCTCTCCGGTGACCTTGCCCTTTCACCTATTTCATTAAAACTATATTGGAACCAGTGTTTTTATTTATTATCCCATCCCTGGTGTTTCCAGGAGTCCGTATTTTCCTACTCTTCATTTTGAGTTTTTATAGGAATTATTGGATTGGTCATTGTTCGTTATCTTCAACTTTTCATGTGAAAGGCGTCAATTCTGCAAGTTTCATCAAGAAAACTCGGAAAAGAAATGTGACTGAAAGCGAACAAACAAACGCACGTTCTATCCCTGAGGTAATATTTAAAAGTTTGAATTTCATTTTCAAAAATGTCAGTACCAACGAAAAAAATCTGAGCAGCGGAAAGCTAAGTCTTAAAGCATTCAAGGGAAAGTCCGACATCCGATTACCTATATAAAAAATATAGACGGGAAAACAGTACCATACTATAGATAAATACGTCCCATCTAAAGATGGCGTACAAAGAGAGGTCAAATCCTCGGCTTACAGTATTTAGATTAACCATCGGAAACAGAAGGAACTTAATTCTAGTGATCTTTAAATTTCCACAAAAACTATGAAATGGAAACAAATCATTCAATATAAGTGGTAATATTATCTAACATGGTTGTATTTGAAATGCCTCATTTCCTTTAAAGCTTACCTGGCCGTCTCAAGATTTGCAAATAAAGAGTCTTTCATACCTCTCTGGTTAGCATCAATTAGTTTTATGTAACATTTATGTAACATTCATACTAAAGTCAGTCTATATACAATGGTGTTTTTCTTGCCCTAGTTTTTATAAAACGGGAATACTGCACTTCAATATTGACGAAACAATTACCAGGTGAACTGAACAGGCACTCAAGAGCAAATCTTGTATTTATTGATTTTTTCAAAGCGAAATATCTTTTCACTTAGTTGCACAAATATTCTATCGGCAAAGTCAAACTTTTTTTTTATAAAAAGAAGGCTATTTTAAAAACTGTACCGGTGTAGCAGGTCTGGTGTTTGTAGACTTGTACTTGGCGTTGCGTGGGTATGGATAGCATCTTTAAGAGCGCTGTTAACGTGAAATTCTGTGAAATAGAAGACTGTGAATTCCCTCTAAAATGTTTTTGTCATGATTGTTGTATGGGCCTGTGTTTCAGGTGTTCTAAGATTCATTTTAAACGCAGAAATTCTCACAGGATTGTTTTGTACAGAGAGAGAGCAAAAATCAGGAGTAAAGCTTGTGGAAGTCATATGTGTCTCCTAAAGGGACCGTGTAATGAAGTTTGCTGTTTCACTTGTAGAAAAGTAATTTGTGATAGTAGTATTGAAGATCACGAGTTTCATTATACCATGACAACATCGGAACAACTTGTATATTTTGAAAGAATGATCAACTATTTGAGGCTCGTTCGTTCAAAGATCAGGGACATTACAAAATTGAACAAGGAGTTTCCTGTTAATTATGGAAGATCCAAACAATTGAAGTGGAAAATGAAACATGCTTTCCTAACTACAGCAAGATATAACTTACCTCACCTAACTGACATCAAGCGTAGAGGAGAAGAGTACATTCGTCTATGTAGACAAATGCAGGATTCTTTTAGCCTTGGACAAACTTTGTCCAAAAACGTCCCGAATGCAACATTCATAACAGCACCAAATATTAATGTCATTTCGATTGCTAACCCAGCTGGCCGCCCCAAAAAGAATTTCGGACCTCTTTTGATATGCAATATCCGGATTTTCACCAAACCATTTTCAGGTGTAAAACTCTTTGGCAGCAGTGACATCAGCGTTTGGGTACACGAAAAGAACGCTAGAGTTTTAAGCCGCCATGACATCTGTGGGAGTTGTCGCAGTAAATACATTTTAGATATGGTTCCAGAATTCGTCACCTTAGCTCGAGATCATATAGTATACGTAGATAACTCCAAAAATACAGTATACAAACTTTCTTCTAAAGGTACACAAAAACTGGTGCAGGAGTCTGCTAATTGTACACAAAAACTGATGACGGAGTCTGCTAATTGTACACAAAAACTGACGCCGGAGTCTGCTAATTGTACACAAAAACTGGTGACGGAATCTGGTATCATCACGGCTATTTCGTCTTCCTCAAACGACTCTTTGCTGGTCTGTACCTGTAACATGGCCACAGGTAGAGGAGAAATTCGCAAATATGATATCAGTGACGGGAAATTATTGCAGATCCTGGCAAGTAGTAGCGAATTTCCATTTTCCTTTTACGATCTGTTAAATGTGTTTTCCGTCACTGAAAATATTGACGGTAGTGTGTGGTTCTTAGCGCTGCTTGATAGGTCAGAGGTCAGGAGAATCGTCAAAGTCAGTAGATGTTTCACTGATCGCAATGATTCATTCGCGGTGGCCCAAGTTCTTGACAACTTGCGGACCATTTGTCCAATGGAGATAACACACAACAGCAGAGGTGACATTTTGATCTTAGACGACAATAAAAAAGAGGTCCATATCGTGAACAAAATTGGGAATCTGACGTGGTCTTGGTCTTTTAGAGGGAATATTGAAAGTATTTGTGTTGATCCCTCAGACAAATTATGGGTAGCCGATTCTGACGGCGATATTAAAGCTTTTGGATGTTATAGATTGTGTAAACCAATTTCTCGGCAAGGAGTCAAAAATGTTCTAAAGAAATACTCAAAGAATCGTTTCTGGGGTGTGAGTCATGCGAAATCGTTAGCTTCTAGTGTAACATTTAGCAAACATTTGAAAAATCACCACAACGAAATATCCTGTGAAATCTGTTCATTTTCATGTATGTACCCATCGTTGCTAGCCACGCTTCCTGAGTCCGGAAGTACCAACCTCAAACCGAATTGACGTAGCGTGAACGGAGACAATTAACATGTTTTACGATGATGGCCCGAGCCCGGTAATTTATTATTTCCAGTATCTTTAGTAACTTGACTCTAATTCAGAAATCAAATGTATCATACCAGATGGAACACCAACACAGTGCCGTCCTGGTGTCACCGAACGGTTACCAAGAAATGTCGCTCAAAAGTCCGCTTTGGTGTATGTGAGTAATCGTCTGTCGGTGAATCCCAGAGTTAGACATATAGGTACGTTCTACATTCAGGTTCCTGGTAGTATTTAGAGGTATGGTGCGATGTCTGTGGCGTTTTGCACGACGTGTGTACCATCGATGCACCGAATTACGTTAGGTAAACGTTAGATAAACGCCAACCTATCATCTGTTCGACTTCTGGAGAACCCGTACCCAGGAGAACTCGTACCTAGAAATTTGGGTAAGAGTTCTCCTGGAGAACATGTACCCGGGTATGAGTTTTCCAAGAGAAGTCGTACCTATCAATATCTGAGTACGAGTTCTCCTGAAGAAACACTTTGTCATTTTATCAAATAGAAATGTGGGTACGAGTTCTCATACAGAAAAAAAACCCTGTCATTTCTGTCATAAAAGTCTGGGTACGAGTTTTTCTGGAGAAAAAACATTGTCATTTTATCTGATAAATCTGGGTACGAGTTCTCCTGCAGAAAAAAAAAACGTTGTCAGTTCTGTAATAAAAAAAATGAGTACGAGTTTTCCTGGAGAAAAACTTTGTCATGTCTGTTAAAAATCTGGGTACGAGTTCTCCTGGTGAAAAACTTCCGTCATTTTGTCATAAAAATTTGGGTACGAGTTCTTCTTTATGTGCCGGTGAATAGAGGTCCGGTATAAAAAAAAAATACAATGTCGCAGGTTTAAAATTGGTGTTTAATTGCGATAATTATACTAATTATCGTCTCTAGCTAAACAGCAATTCAAATGAGAAAAAACAGCAAACAAGTACGATCATTGTATTAACTTTTTTTATTCAATTGAAAATCATGTTCATAGTAAATTATGTATAATGTATGAAATCCTCGATTTTTGCAAGGAGAAATTGTACCCAAATTCCAATACCTAAAATGGTATAATTCTTAATGAGATAAACTCATATCAAAATTTTGATTACTATATAATGACAAACTTTTTTCTCCAGAAGAACTCTTACCAGAATTTATCTAACAAAAAAAACATAGTTTTTCTCCTGGAGAAAACGTACCCAAATTTCTGGGTACAAGTTCTCCTGGGTACGGGTTCTGCTGGATACGAGTTCTCAGCTGATTCTTTGAGTGTAGCAATTTAGCAGAATGAATAATGCTATCAATTAATGTGTTCAATAATTCAGAATTAAGGACCCATCAATTATTTGAAGAAATCTTTTATTGAAATGTTGCTCACATCAATCAATTCAATTCCTGATATCTTCAAATCATTAAAAATATTATAACCCTATCAAAGAATTAAAACTCATCGAGATCACAAGCACCGTACGTAACAATCACATACAACCTTAGCGTCAGCCTTGCATATCAATCTAATTAAAATCAGCTCCTCGATCCGCTCCTCTGTTCCTCTTGTAGCGACATAAAAAAGAGGAGCCGATGAAGGAGCTGATTTTAATCAGATTGCCTTGCATATTAAATCTCATGTGTAATGATAACTTAGAGCCCCATCTCAAGGCTTATTTAAATCAACGAAATCTGAAGCATCGCACAGAATGGTACATTATAGCCTTAGTACCGGTCTCATATATCCACTGAATCTCAAGCATCAAACGTAATAATGAATGATAGCCCTAGTAACGGGTGTATATTTAAACTAAATCTCAAAAACTGTGCATAACACCTTATAATCTTAGCACCGGATTTATATATCACTAAATCACAAACAAAAAATGTTCATATCAACTAAATATCAAACTCCGTACATGATAATAACTTAATAACTTATAGATTTAGCACCAGATTTAAATATCAACTAAATCACAAGTTTTCAGATGATTATTTAATGTAAATCTGAATAATCTACATGGGAATGCTTACTCCTCCCAGGCACCTGATCCCACCTCTGGTGTGTCCAGCGGCCCGTGTTTGCCCAACTATCTATTTTGTATTGCTTATGGGATTGATGAGATTATTCACTGTTCGTTATCTCCACCTTTCATGCATGCCAACATTCGCAACATTAATCGTGAGCGCTTCAAAATGTATTATTGCAACAAGGTAACTATAAATTTGTGTATCATATGACAATGAGTTGGACTGTGATACATTATAGATTTGCATGTTCATCGATTGTCATCGGTTCATCGGTTGTCTGAATTTCTGAAACAACATTTGAATATAACCATTTTTTCTTTATTTCAGATTCTATACATAAATTGCCATTTGCCAGTTTCCATATATGTACAAGAAAAAATACAGTGATGAAAGCTGAGAAAAAGACAGACATTTCTTTTTGATGTTACATATTGTATATGTATGACAGTTAGGTTATCTATAGCGTAATAACGATAAACATGTGAAGTGTTTGCTAATTTAGAAATGGAAGACATTTTCTGAAAGTGTCATTTAGATGTGTTTGATAGATACCTGTAGTTTTTATACAATACATATTGAAAGAAAGCCTTTTGGGAGGCAAATTTAATGAAGAGGATATGCACAGATATAGATGACAGAAATATCAAAGAACATTTATTAACTTTCTTGTTATACCTGTACTTAGGACAAATGATCAAAGTAAAAAAAATTATCATTTAAGAAATAAAGGGTCAATATCAAGGGTGAATAATTTGTATTAAAGGGAGGTCCTGGACCCTTTCCAAGGAATGATAACTGCAAAATATGATGGGTTATTCAAATCCGCTGTAGATCCACAGGACCAGAAATGACAAAACTGTGTGAATACCGTTGTATAGGATTTCAAAACATGGAGTGTGAGGACATAGTGGCGCCATCATATAAGAGGTCCATTTATTTATTGTTTGGAAATGGTGTATTTGTAAAATAATTAAGAAATTAATTGTTGCTTGAAGTTAACTTGCTTTCCATATTGGTCTTAATTTCAGAAAGATTTTACATGTTAAAAAATTGTTTTCTGGAAGGCGATAAATCATTAAAGAGGTATGGCGCATTTGCTGACGATACGGCCGACTCAGAAATCTAAATGGAAAACACCGGTTTCCAATAATACACTGGCGTGTTATATTTAAATATAAGGACAACGTTTTTGATGTTTCGTTAACCAAGATAAATAACTGCCGCAGTTTAGCATTACTGACATTTATACGAGTCGTTCTTTACTTAATAAACCATTTTCCTATTTGGAATGATGAACAGTACAATATTTTCATAGACCTGTGCAACAACCCTTTTACATATGGCATTACTTAACTCACTGTTCTGACATGAGTGCAGCGCCTTTAATAGATGTCATCAGTTCATTTGCCTTTGGTCGATAATTCGAGTGTTTATCTTTGCCTAAATATCATATGACAATTGCTACATGAGTTTTTATATTTTTCTTTTGAGAAGTCAAACTGTATAACAGTTCTTTTCCTCTCTTGACCTATTTCTACTTATCACATGCTGTCCATTTGTGTCCTTTTTCTTGTAGTATTTGTTAAGCTTTTCGTCAGCCACATTACGGTTTGAAATTCTTGAGCACACAGGAACATGTTAGTGTAAACAAGCGGAACTACAATGATCTCGGAATAAATTCCCCCTTTTTAAGTCGTAACTTGCAAATATTAGAAGTTATGATGAAAATGATTAATATTTGTTATAATATATAAAACACCCCACCCCCTTCATGAAAACGACCCCCCAAAAAATGAAAAGCAAAAAACAAAATAGATTTTGGAAAAGTATTGGACTTGAACTCGGAATGTACGGTTCAAGTGTAAGATTACCGAGCACCTAAACCACTAGGCCACGCAGGCATGTAAGTTTAAAGGTTTAACGTTTGACAGGCTGCTAAATCTCAAGGTAAATTTTGAGAACAATTTTTTCATATTTTATCGATTTTCAACAAGAGGACCACCATAAACCAAATTTCCTCAAACGAACTTATGTACAGTCATAATCGAGTAAAAATATTTCAGTGTTTTATTTCTGGTTTAAGGTGGCCTTTTGCAACAGTTTGCATTTTTTATGCCCATTACGTTACATCTACTATATACTCTATATAATCACGGTGATGTCTATGCTTATCAAATAAAGATACCGATATCTTTATTAAGTAATTTGGGTAAACACAAGTATAAACTGACATTGTATAGCAGAATATTTGTAAAAAATGATATTCAAGAAAAAGGTATTTATGTAGGCGAAATTGCATACCAAGTGCGCTATACCCCTTTGTTCAAGTCTCTTAGAAGAGAAATTTTAAAAAAAAAGTTACATTGGGGACCAGATCCATATAATTACAAACATCAACAGAACACGGTGTATACTACAAAGAATTATACTTAGGTACATAGAACCTGGGATGGGAGGGGGTTAACCACCCTCCCCACTTAGGTGACAAATGTGCCTTCCATGTAAAATAATAAAATGGACAATATAATCAAAACTTAACATGAAATCAACAAACCAAGTTGCTTTATACCGAAAAGAGTAGCATTGTGTGGTTTTTAGTTCACCTGAGCTAAAAGCTCGAGTGAGGATTTCTGATCACTCGGTCCCCTGGGGATCCGGGTTAGAATAAGTCCCAAGTACCCCTTGTTTGTCATAAAAAGCGACTAAATGGGCTGTCCTTCGGACGAGACCGATAAAAGCGAGGTCCCGTGTCACAGCAGGTGTGGCACGATAAAGAACCTTCCCTGCTCAAAGCCTTAAGCGCCGAGCATAGGCTAAAATTTTACAGCCCTTCATCGTCTCCATGTGAATGAAATATTCTCGAGAGGGACATTAAACAATCTTCAATCAACCAGATCACTCGTCCGTTTGTCTCTAAACTTTGCACATTTTCGACTTATTCTCTAAAACCACGGGACCAATTTCAACCAAACTTGGCAAAAATCATCCCTGGGTGAAAGGCTTTCCAATTTTTTTCAAATGAAGGGACATGCCCCGTCAAAGGGGAGATAATCGCAAAAATAAGGTGGGGTCATTTAAAACTCTTCTTAAGAATAGCTGAAATCTACATGGAAGCTTCCTGACATAGTGTAGATTCAAGTTTGTGAAAACCATGGCCCCCGGAGTAGGTTAGGACTACAATAGGGGATTAAAATTTTACATACAAATATATAGGGAAAATCTTCTTCTCAAGGACCATTGGGCCAAAGAAGTTTACATTTACATGAAATCTTCCTGACATAGTGCAGTTTCAAGTTTGTAAAAATTATGCTCCGCGGGGTAGGTTGGGGCCACAATAGGGATCAAAGTTTTACATGCGAATATATATAGGAAAAATATTTTTTAAATATGGGCCAAGGTGATTAAGATGAGCGATCCACTGAATCACGCAGTAGTCCATATATTAAAATTAACGTACAGTTGAAGTTGAAAATAATACCAGTGAAGTCGTTTCGATTTTTTGAATTTACAAAAAAAAAAAAAATGCCCTGTGAAACGAAATTTCAAAGCTACAGTTTTATAGAGAAAAACTCCAAGAACATGTTCATGCTATTTCGTTTCACGGAAGTAGCTTTTTTAAATTCGGGGATACCCCTTCATTTTAACGCTAGAAATCATAAATCGCTTATTGCTTGATTTAAACTCAAAATATTTTGGCTAATTTTTCTCAATACATGTTTTTTAAACTTATTTTCAAAAATTATTGAATCAAGACATACGTTCCAATTGGTGTTATCATATATTTGAAGAACTTAAATTTTTCGATCTTTCATGCAACACCTATAGGGAAATTAACATGAGACGTGCAACATCTTCTTTCTACGTTTGCCTTACATATAGATATTAAAATGTTAAATTTTAAATATCCACATCGTGTACAGTGAAAAAGAATAGGCCTACATCAATTATATTTTTCTTAATACGAATGGACGTTTTATCTGATTTTGAAGTGAAATTGTGTTGATCTGAATTTAATAATCTCTCTCTCTCTCTCTCTCTCTCTCTCTCTCTCTCTCTCTCTCTTCTTCTTCTTCTTCTTCTTCTTCTTCTTCCAATTTTGGGCCCAGAAGGCATAACAACAAGACAGCTTATAAAGATGGAAACTTTTAAACCAGCCTTGTAAGGTAGCTCACTACACTAAAGCTTATCCTCTGTATGACACCACGTCACGAGATGGCGATCTAAATGTTTTGTGAAATTATTTGTATCGATCGATTTGTTTGTATAATATCATAGTTCAGTGGTTAAAGCAGTGGGCTGGTGAACCGCAGATCTTAAATTCAAAATCACCAAAGTCTTTTGTTCATATGTGCTGAAATAATTTTTTTGAAAATCATGTTTTTATCCAAATCTGTATATTTTTTGCCTTTTCTGGCCATATATGCTTATTGTATATCATCATAACTTTCATAGTTAAATCAATTCGTACTGATTTGAGAAACTATTTCTGTGTGTAGTGAGCCACCTTAAATTTTACCACACGTTTGCAACTGTGATGTCATGCCGTGAACACGGTTCACATCTAAAGCGATGACATTGGAATTGATATACTCAGCTGACTGGAGCTTCTGTACAACGTTAATTTAAGTAAAACGAAAACCCTACATTCTCGGATTTCTAATTTAATGTAGACTCCAAACGACACATTATTTTCAATGTTCAACTCTTGGACGTTTTATTGCTTAGAATTGCGGATCTGTAGTAACCTTGTGGTTAGAATTGCGGATCTGTAGTAACCTTGTGGTTAGAATTGCGGATCTGTAGTAACCTTGTGGTTAGAATTGCGGATCTGTGGTAACCTTGTGGTTAGAATTGCGGATCTGTAGTAACCTTGTGGTTAGAATTGCGGATCTGTGGTAACCTTGTGGTTATAATTGCGGATCTGTAGTAACCTTGTGGTTAGAATTGCGGATCTGTAGTAACCTTGTGGTTAGAATTGCGGATCTGTGGTAATCTTGTGGTTAGAATTGCGGATCTGTAGTAACCTTGTGGTTAGAATTGCGGATCTGTAGTAACCTTGTGGTTAGAATTGCGGATCTGTAGTAATCTTGTGGTTAGAATTGCGGATCTGTAGTAACCTTGTGGTTAGAATTGCGGATCTGTGGTAACCTTGTGGTTAGAATTGCGGATCTGTAGTAACCTTGTGGTTAGAATTGCGGATCTGTGGTAACCTTGTGGTTAGAATTGCGGATCTGTGGTAACCTTGTGGTTAGAATTGCGGATCTGTAGTAACCTTGTGGTTAGAATTGCGGATCTGTAGTAACCTTGTGGTTAGAATTGCGGATCTGTAGTAACCTTGTGGTTAGAATTGCGGATCTGTAGTAACCTTGTGGTTAGAATTGCGGATCTGTAGTAACCTTGTGGTTAGAATTGCGGATCTGTAGTAACCTTGTGGTATCCAGGATGGATTTCAGTCTTCAGTTTCAATTCCTGTGTAGACTTTTTTGAAATCGTAGTTCATATGAATTTTTTTCAACATCGCGTGTTTTTTGTAATATCATTCAGAGCATCATCAGCTATCTGAATAATCAGTTTGACATTATTCTAGCAAAGGTATTTTCTTGTTTCCTTCCACATTCTGTGTTTGTTTTGCTTACATTATTTATAGGCAGTCATGCCGTGTTCTCATTCTATCTTATTTCGATGAGATTACCATTATCATTTTACCTTACATCAATATCATATGTCTTCAAACTTTCTATTATATCTTTATATATCCTAAACTCTCTCTTGTCTCATTACAAAAATAAAAGTTAACTAGTTCTAATTGTAACGGGGACCGTTACATATGTTCCCCAAACCTCCCCCAATTAAAAAGTGATGTCCTTGTGAATCTATAGCAAAAAATCATTTCATTTTAGCCTTTAATTACATGTAGTATGTTCAATATGGTTATTTTAGTATCAAGAAATGAAAGAAAGCGTTGCACGTGCATACATGAGCACGCGTGTATGATTCCGAATTTTTGTTGATGTCGTTCCACAGGCATTTGTATCATATACTCACAATATGAATTTCATAACGTTTCCACCAAATATAAGGAAGTTATAGCGATTTTAAAATCGTCCAATCAGAATTCAGCACACGTGCATGCACGTGCTGAGCAGTAACTCTAACCACAGCAATTTGTAAGGAGTCCGAAGACACATCTAAACCCCTAATATCAATAGAATTTGATGAAAAACAAAAACGTTATCGTCCTTTAAAAATTGAACATTTGAAAAAAGTTGCACGCGCATCCGCGTTCGAATGGGCGTGTGCGTTGGCATTTTTTGTTACACCAATATATAGATACTCATATTGTCTACCTATGCTGTAAATATCATCTCATTCGCTTCATAAATAAGATAGTTACAAACGTTTTAGTATTATCCAATCAAAATGAAGCGAACGTGCATGCGCGTGCAAATTGGTAATTTTGACCATGCAAATCAGTTAAGGGTCTCAATATCTACCTATGATATGAATATCAAGCCATTTCAATGAACAACGAAAAAGTTAAACTGATTCCAAAGTTAGTGTACAAATTTTGTAATGCATGTACACGCGCATGCGTGCGCGTGCAGACAAAATTACTATCATTTTTCATATTTACAAATGATATACTACCATCCTATTCAGGTTTCATATCGATCCCCTTAATATTCTGATTTTCCAATTTTTGTACCAAAATTGCAGTGCACGTGCGCGCGCGTGCATGCATGTGCAGACAAAATGACTATCACCATGCACATCTACAAACGCTATACTATCATCCTGGAAAGTTTCATATCGATCCCTTTTGTAGTTTCTGAGAACACTGCCGGACAAAAAAGTACCGGAGAAAAAGAATAATAACTAGACACTCATTACTAGTAATGAGTAGGTCTTCCGTTAGACCACTTCCGGTAAAGAGCTTTCTATTCCTACGAAAACCATTTAAATGTATCAGAAAATGTGCCTTAACAATGAATGAGACATGTATTGTCGAATTTTTTATTCCTTTCTCGTAACTTCCGGTGACGACCGGAAGTACTATTCAGATGCGTTTTCCTATAAATGACAGCAACTCTTTACTGTCTATATTCCCTGAAAATTTCACGTCTCTATCTGAAAGAGTTCTCAAGAAAAAGAAGTAGACTAAAGAAAGAAAAAGTAGTAGGTTACTACCGACCGGAAGTTAATTTTGAAAAACAAAATTATCAAAACTTTAGAAGTTCATACTTTTATTAAGACATGTGAAAATCATATGAAAGACTTCAAATATAAGCGAGATTTATGGGGACAAAGAGACGAAAAGTAAAAAGATATCTTATCAAGAAACCGGAAGTAGTCGTTTTGACTACCGACAGAGTCAATATTCTTTTGACACTTTGAAAGAGAGTTAATAAACTAGTATAAGTTTCAATTTAAAGGAAAAAGTTTGGAATTTGCGATTCTTTCCATCACTTCCGGTGACGACAGGAAGTGACGGTCGACATGTTCAACCCCCTACTTCACGCCTACAAACGGAGATTGATCATTCCTGAATATATGATGAACCTATATTTTACCTTTTCCAAGAAAAGTGCTGGACAAAACTCCTTTTGAGAAACAGAAAATCGGCTCTATTTTCCGACCGGAAGTGAATTTTGTAAAACAAAAATACCTATAGCAAGGTCATTTCATAAGACATTATTCCTGAAAATTTCAAGAAAATATATCCAGCCATCTCTGAGAAATCACTAGAAGAAATTGGAAAATCGACATTTTTTCAAATACTTCCGGTATAGACCGGAAGTGACGGACGAAAAAATTGAATGCATGTGTACAATGGACTAATGCTAGTTGATCAACTCTACAAGTTTCAAACGTTTATCTATATTCATTATTGAGAAACTGAAAAAACAAGGTTTGAATATGTCCACCCCATATCTCACGACCGGAAGTGAATTTTACAAAAATATTTAAATATAATCTAGACAATTATATTGTCTCTAACATACGTAAAATTCAACTCATTAACTTGTTTTATGACCGAGATTTATGGCACTGAAAAATGAGAGAATGAATAATCTTTCTTTGATATAACCGGAAGTTGGAGTTTCAACTTCCGGTGGGGTCAACATTTTTTGAATTAAACCGATATAGGTTTCAATTTGAAAGAAAAAAGTTTGAAATTTATGATTCATCAATCACTGCCGGTGAGGACCGGAAGTGACGGCCAACATTCTTAACCCCCTACTGCACGCCTACAAAGTGAGATCTATCAACTCTGAAAATTTGGTGACTCTATCTTTTACCGTTTCTGAGAAAAACGCTGGACAACGAAAACAGCTAATAAGCCGTATTTGCCGACCGGAAGTAAATTTTACAAAAATATTTGACGTTACTTTAGACATTTATAGTGACTATAATATATGTAAAACTCAACTCATAAACTAGTTTCATGACCGAGATTTATGGCACTGAAAATGAGAGAATGAATAGTCTTTATTTGATATAACCGGAAGTTGGAGATTCAACTTCCGGTGGGGTCAACATTTTTTGAGAATTAGAACGAGATATAGTAAACCGAAATAGGTTTCAATTTGAAAGAAAAAAGTTTGAAATTCATGATTCCTTTAATCACTTCCGGTGACGACCGGAAGTGACGGCCGACATTCTTAACCCCCTACTGCACACCTACAAAGTGAGATCTATTAACTCTGAAAATTTGGTGACTCTATCTTTTACCGTTTCTGAGAAAAACACTGGACAAGATATCTTGTAAAAAGACGAAAATTGGACATATCTTGCGACCGGAAGTGAATTTTGAAAAAATGAAAAAAACTCCTCGAGGTACCATCGTTGTCTATAACCTGTAAAAGTTTCAGAAAAATCCATCCAACGGTCTAGGAGACGAAAGGGAAAAAAAAATAATAATAATAAACAGTAGAATCACTAGAAGGTCTTCCGTTGGAAACGGAAGACCTTAATAATAATAATAATGAAGAAGAAGAACGCGAACAATAATAGTAAGATCTTCCGCAGGAGACGGAAGACCTTAATAATAATAATAAACAGTAGAATCACTAGAAGGTCTTCCGTTTCCAGGTCTTCCGTTGGAAACGGAAGACCTTAATAATAATAACTAGAAACTCATTACTAGTAATGAGTAGGTCTTCCGTTTGTTCACTTCCGGTAAAGAGCTTTCTGATCCTACAAAAACCATTCAAATATATCAGAGAATGTACTTTAACAATAAATGAGAAGTGTATTATCGAATTTTTTACTCATTTCTTGTAACTTCCGGTGATGACCGGAAGTACTATTCAGATGTGTTTTCCTATGAATGACAGTGAGTCTTTACTGTCTATATTCCCTGAAAATTTCACGACCCTATCCGAAGAGTTCTTAACAAAATGAATTAGACTAAAGAAAGAAAAAGTAGTAGGTAACTACCGACCGGAAGTCAATTTTGAAAAACGAAATTGTCAAAACTCTAGAAGTTGATACTATTCTTAAGACATGTGAAAATCATATCAAACAATTCAAATCTAAACGAGATTTGTGGGGACAAAGAGACAAAAAGTAAAAAAGTATTTTATCAAGACACCGGAAGTAGTCGTTTTGACTACCGACGGGGTCAATATTCTTTTGACATTTTGAAAGAGACTTAATAAAGTAGTATAAGTTTTAATTTAAAAGAAAAAGTTTGAAATTTACGATTATTTCTATCACTTCCGGTGACGACAGGAAGTGACGGTCGACATGCTCAACACCCTATTGCATGCTTACAAACAGAGATTGATCATCACTGAATATTTGATGAACCTATCTTTTACCCCTTCTAAGAAAAATGCTGGACAAAATTTCGTTAGAGAAACAGAAAATCGGCCATATTTTCCTACCGGAAGTGAATTTTGGAAAAACAAAAATAACCACAGGAATGTCATTGCATCAGACAGTATTCCTGAAAATTTCAAGAAAATCTATCCAGCCATCTCTGAGAAATCACTCGAAGAAATCGGAAAATTGTCATTTTTTTCAAATACTTCCGGTATAGAGCGGAAGTGACGGACGAAAAAATTGAAAGTATGTGCAAAATCGCCTAATGCTAGTTGATCAACCCTACAAGTTTCAAGCGTCTATATATTTTCGTTATTGAGAAACTGAAAAAGCAAAGTTTGAATTTGTCCACCCCCTATCTCACGACCGGAAGTGAATTTTCGAAAAATATTTGACGTTACTTTAGACATTTATAGTGTCTACAATATATGTTAAATACAAGTCAAACACTTGTTTTGTAAACGAGATTTAAGGCATTGAAAAAGGAGAATTTGAAATGTTTTTCCTTAATTACCGGAAGTCGACGTTTCCACTTCCGGTGGGGTCAACGGTTTTCAATACTCCAAAAGATACCTGATAAAGTGGTATAGGTTTCGATTCAACAACTACAACTTTAATTTTTCGATTCTTCTTATCACTTCCGGTGACGACCGGAAGTGACGGCCGACATTTTGAACCCCCAACTGCACGCCTACAAAGTGAGATCTATCAACTCTGAAAATTTGGTGACTCTATCTTTTACCGTTTCAGAGAAAAACGATGGACAAAATCTCTTCTAAAAAACGGAAATTGGACATATCTAACGACCGGAAGTGAATTTTGAGAAAATGAAAAAAAAAAACTAAGGGTATTTTGATTCTCTATCATCCCTGAAAATTTCAAGAAAATCCATCCAGCCATCTCTGAGAAATCGTGCCGACAAAAAAAGGGGGGGGATAATAATAATAATAACTAGATGCGATCTCGTTGCGAGCAACGAGTGGGTCTTCCGTCCAATTTTTGGTGTGATAAGATAAGAATTTGACTGACATTTTCGTTCATAAATAATGATACAAATATATTGTCTAGACGTACAATTTAGCTTCGGTAATGTTTTACAATTATTGATCATTTAAATGTTATAAATTAAAGACTCTCTCTCCCTCTCGGCAACTAATTTTTCGAGAAAAAAGTTAATAATGTTATTTACTGCGATACATATTCGACTGATCAGGCGAGTCATGTCGCCCTGAGGCCTATTTTTTGATATCATTCTAGATATACCTCGCAAAACTGAACAAATTTTGTTCTACATGTCTTATGGAAATTTTCTTGAGAAAAAAGTTATTGATTGTGACATTTATGAGACTGTTAAGGCGAGTCATAAGGCCCGTGGGCCTTTTTCTTGATATCGTTTGAAAGATCTTGCAAACCTGAACCACTTTTGTACTACTTGTCTTATCAAAAGATTCTCGAGAAAAAAGTTAGTAATTGTGACATTAATCTTTTCAGGCGAACCATGAGGCCCGTTTGCCTTTTTCATGATGTTGTTCGAAAGATCTTGCAAAACTGAACAACTTTTGTTCTAGATGTCTTATTAAACGTTTCTTGACAAAAATGTTATAGCTTGCAACAATAACACAACTGTTCAGGTGAGCCATGAGACCCGCAGGCCTATTTATTAACATCGTTAGTTAACGCTTGCAAAACTGAACAATATTTGTTGTACAAGTCTTATCAAAAGTTTCTCGAGAAAAAAGTTATTGATTGTGACACTAATCAAACTGTTCAGGCAAGCCATGAGGCCCGTTCGCCTTTTTCATGATGTTGTTCGAAAGATCTTGCAAAACTGAACAACTTTTGTTCTAGATGTCTTATTAAACGTTTCTTGACAAAAATGTTATAGATTGCAACAATAACCCAACTGTTCAGGTGAGCCATGACACCTACAGGCCTATTTATTAACATCGTTAGTTAACGTTTGCAAAACTGAACAACTTTTGTTCTACATGTCTTGTCAAAAGTTTCTCGAGAAAAAAGTTATTAATGTTATTAATTGTGATACAAATTCGACTGTTCAGGCGAACCATAACGCCCTGAAGCCTAGTTTTTGATATCATTAGATAGATCTTGCAAAACTAAACAACTTTTATTCTAAATGTCTTATCAAAAGTTTCGTGAGAAAAAAGTTAATCATTGTAACAGAAATTCAATGGTTCATGCGAGCCATGAGGCCTATAGGCCCATTTCTTGATATGACACGAAAGATCTCAATAAACTGTACAACTTTTGTTATATATGTCTAAGCAAAATATTTACCAGTAAAAAGTTATGATTTAAAACGTGGAAAAAAATTGGACACTTTTTAAAACTCCATTTTCGACCCCTACCGAGCTTCCATACTAGGCACTTCCGGAAATTTTTAAAACCTATGTGCACAACTACAACATGTCGTCTAACATCACTGAAAATTTCAGCACTCTAGCTTTTATCGTTTTTGAGATGTTGGCTGGACAAAATGGTCATCTGAAAATCGATAAAAGGGGGATAACTTCCAACCGAATGTGAATTTTCAAAAATCCAAAAAAAGATATAAACTTCAAATAGCCATGCATCAACCCTAACAATTTGAAGTAAATCGATCAAGCCATCTCTGAGAAATCCTCTGCACAAAATCGGTAAGGAAAAAAAAAAGAATAAAAATAATAACTAGTACTTATTGTAACGGGGACCGTTACAGATGTTCCCCAAACATTCCCCCATTTAGCAAGTGGTGTCATTTATTTCAGTACAAGTGGTTTTGACCATTGCAAACTGAAACATGTGAATATATAACTATCTTATAACGTTCAGTCCATTTCATACTAGTTCAAATCAGTTATAAAGATCTGAGAGTTTTGTGCACGTGCACGTACGTGCATGCACGTGCATATGAATAATTCGACCATCTCAATACATTAGAAGTCTTACTATATGAGTACAAGAGAAGTTTTACAACTGTTCAATGAAAAACGAGAAAATAACGGCAACTCGAAACTACAAAGACCGAAATCAATGCACGTGCATACACGTGCGTGTGAGTACCACACAACAATTTTGTTGATACTATTCAATAGACATTTGAATAATATACTTACTATATGAATTTGGTATCGATTGCTTCACTCATAAGGGAGTTATTGGGATTTCAAAATCGTCCAATCAGAATTAAGCGCACGTGCATGCGCGTGCAGGGAAGTGATTTTGAGAGTATTAGTAAATTGAGAGGCCCAAAACATACCTACAACCTAATTTTCAAACCTATTCATTGCAATCTCAAAATGTTATAGACCAATACTTAAATTTAGACGTCAAAAATTACAATGCATGCGCATTCACGCACACGCGATTTTGATAATGGAAAATTTGTTGACATCATTTCATAGACATTCATATCATAGATCCTCAGGGTAAATTTGAATTCATTTCAGTTTTTAATTCAATAGTTATGACAATTTTAGTACCCGAAAAATGAAAGAAAAGCTATGCACGTGCATACACGCGCACGTGAGTATGACTCAGCATCAATGTTGATGTCATTCAATAGACATTTGATAGATATACTTACAGTATAAATTTCATATTGTTTCCACCATTTATAAGAAAGTTATGGCGATTTGAAAATCGTCCAATCAGAATTTAGCACACGTGCATGCACGTGCCGGATGGTAATTATGACTGTACACTTTTGTTAAGAATATCAAGATACATATACAATACAAGTTTGAAAAGATTTTGACAAAAAACAAAAAAGTTATGGTCATTGAAAGAATTGAACCTTCAAAAGACAATGCACGTGCGTGCGCATGCGCGTTTGCAATTTTTATTACATCGAGCTGTAGATATTTGGCATGTCTACCTATCCTGTAAATATCATTAAATTTCCTTAATTGGTATGAATGTTATAAACGGTTTTGTATTATCCAATCAAATTGAAGCACACGTGCATGCGCGTGCAGAATTGAAATTTTGACGATGCCAAACAGTTAAGGGTCCCAAGTTATACCTACCATATAAATAGGAAACGATTTCATCGAAAAATAAAAAAGTTAGACTGATTCCAAAGTTTGTAAACAAAAAATCCAATGCACGTGCATGCACATGCATGCATTTTCAGACAAAATGACATTCGTTCCGCACATCTACATATGCTATACTATCATCCTAAAAAGGTTTCATATTGATCCCTTGAGTAGTTTCTGAGAACACTCGTGGACAAAAAAGTCCCAAGAAGAAAGAAAGAATAATAATAATAACTAGACACGATTTCGTTGCGAGCAACGAGTAGGTCTTCCGTCCGATTTGTTGATGCACTCGGAGTTAAAAAAAAAAAAAAAAAAAAAAAGACAAATGAGTCCTAATTTAGTTTCCGACTTTAAGACACTTTAGATATAATCAATTTTTCATATCATAAGCTTCTGAAGCAAAGTTGCGGTGAAATTCGTTTGAAATTCGACTCTCCAGGCGAGCCATAAGGCCCGCGGGCCTATTTCTTGATGTCATTTGTTAGCCCTCTATAGACTCAACAACTTTAGTTCTATATGTCTTTACAAAATATTTACCTGTAAAAAGTGATTGAGATCGACCGATATCGACAAAAAATCGACTCTACAGGCGAGCCATTAGGACCATAGGCCTATTTCTTGATATCAATCGATAGATCTCGATAAACTGAACAACTTTTGTTCAATATGTCCTTACAAAATATTTACCAGTTACAAGTTTTTGAAATCGACTGATATCGACAAAAATTGACTCTACAGGCGAGCCATGAGGCCCACAGACCCATTTTTTGATATTGACACATTGAACAACTTTTGTTCAATAATGCTTTTCAAAAAATATGTCGTTTTAAAGATATGAGGCGTCAAATATTTACGATTTTGGCCCTTAAAATCTCTAATTACGTAACATATGACCTACTTTTTGATTTGATAAGATCAAGCTCGTTGAGATGAACATTTCCGCTTTTACAACTTATTATAAAATATTAATAGTTTCTGAGATATTCTCAAAAACATTTGGACCCTTCTGAACCCCTAATTTAAAGGGCCAGCCCGTTTTGCTTGATATCGTAAGAAAGGCCTTGTCATTTTAAACATTTTTTGTTCAACAAGTATTTAGAAATTCTTTACCGTTCTCGAGTTATCTCTACAAGAAATATTTAGGGGCCAAACTGTAGCTCCCTAACGGGGCCACATAGGGAAAAAACGAAATGTACATATTGTTTAGATTATCATTCTGAACAACTTTTGTTCAATAATGCTTTTCAAAATATTTGTCGTTTTCAAGATATGAGGCGTCAATTATTTATGATTTTGGCCCTTAAAATCCCTTATTACGTAACATATGACCTACTTTTTGATTTGATAAGAACAAGCTCGTTTAGATGAACATTTCCGCTTCAATGACTTATTACAAAATATTAATAGTTTCTGAGATATTCTCATCAACCTTTGGACCCTTCTGGGCCCCTAATTCAAAGGGTCAGCCCCTTTTGCTTGATATCGTAAGAAAGGTCATGACATTTCAAACATTTTTTGTTCAACAAGTATTTAGAAATTCTTTACCGTTCTCGAGTTATTTCTAGAAGTAATTTTTAGGGGCCAAACTGTAGCTCCCTAACGGGGCCACATAGGGTAAAAACGAAATATGCATATTGTTCAGATCATCATTCTGAACAACTTTTGTTCTTTATTGCTTTTCAAAATATTTGTCGTTTTCGAGATACAAGGGGTAAAAAATTTATGGTTTTGGCCCTTAAAATCCCTTATTACGTAACATATGACCTAAATTTTTATATGAATAGATTTGGATTGTTGAGATGAACATTTTTTGTTCTTTGACTTATACCAAAATATTAACGATTTTTGAGATATTTGATCTAGACTTTGAGCCCTTCTAGATCCCTAATTGAAGGGGCTAGCCCCTAAATCTTGATATTTTCGAAAAGATCTCGTAAATGTGCACAACATTTGTTCTACATGTCTTAACAAAATATTTGCAAGAAAAAAGATATTGGAGATCAAAGGTCAAAAATCGCCGAAATCGGCGAAAAATTTTGGCATCCATTTTTCAGGTCCAGGCGAGCGTTTAGGCAAATCGCCTCCGGTAAAATCGAATCCCCCACAAATCTTCTAAAATATTTACTCTATCTTGTGTAGAAATTTCAAGACTCTAGCTTCAAAACCAACGGAGGAGATGTGTGGACAACAAGGCCCTTCAAAAAGTCACTAAAAGAGAGATAACTCCTGACCGGAAGTGACGTCAAGCACGAAAGTTTGCAAGCAAAGTCTCGTCACCAAAAGACATCTTTCCTGAAAATTTCGTGAAAATCGATCGAGAAATGGCTGAGAAAAACGCGTGTACTACCAAGGAAAATAATAATAATAATAATAATAATAAAAATAATAATAATAATGAAGAAGAAGAACGCCAACAATAATAGTAAGGTCTTCCGCAGGAGACGGAAGACCTTAATAAGAAAAGTGAAAAATCAACAATAGAATAATAGAAGGGTCTTCCGCTGAAGACGGACGACCCTAATAAGAAACGGAGCAAAAACAATATGTCTCCGACACTTTGTGTTCGGAGACATAATAATAAGAAAAGGAGCAAAAACAATATGTCTCCGACACTTTGTGTTCGGAGACATAATAATAATAAGAACGAGCTATAACTGTGTTGGGATGCCAACACAAATGTCTCCAAACACCTCCCCATGTCAGAAATGGTTCTTGATGCCAGATATGCACTCAGGATCCTCAAAGAACTCTAGAAACTGAATTTGGTTGAAATCCGACGGATTTGATTTTTGGCCGCCATTTTGTTCAATGGCGGCCATTTTGAAAGATTTGAAAATTGATTGCAAAGAAAAACAGATGCTAGAAATGAATTGTGGACCCTCCATTTACCCCAGAACCCAAATGTTGTACAGATTTTAACACTTTGAAATATTTCGGTATATGGCGGCCATTTTGAAAATGGCGGCTCAAAAAAAAAAATTGATGGTGGAAATGGACTCGGGGTCACTAAATTACCCTAGAAATAGTATTTGGTTGAAATCCGACAACCTTGAGTTTTTGACGTTTTTTGGCCGCCATCTTGAAACGGCGGCCATTTTGAAAATTTGAAAAGTTGATTGCACCCCTCCTAATGACCCTCTATCAGCTCACAAAGTTTGAAATCGATTAGTCGAAGGATTGAAAAGTTGATTGCACCCCTCCTAATGACCGTCTATCAGCTCACAAAGTTTGAAATCGATCAGTCGAAGGATGTTCATAAAATCGAGCGGACAAATTTCTCACTAAAGAAGAGGAAAAATAAGAAGAAAATAATAATAACTAGTTCTAATTGTAACGGGGACCGTTACATATGTTCCCCAAACCTCCCCCAATTAAAAAGTGATGTCCTTGTGAATCTATAGCAAAAAATCATTTTATTTTAGCCTTTAATTACATGTAGTACGTTCAATATGGTCATTTCAGTACCAAAAAATGAAAGAAAGCGTTGCACGCGCATACACGCGCACGCGTTCATGATTCCGAATTTTTGTTCATGTCGTTCAACAGGCATGTGTATCATATACGCACAGTGTGAATTTCATAACGTTTCCACCAAATACAAAGAAGTTATAGCGATTTTAAAATCGTCCAATCAGAATTCAGCACACGTGCATGCACGTGCTGAGCAGTAATTCCAACCACAGCAATTTGTAAGGAGTACCAAGACACACCTAAACCATTAATATCAATAGAATTTGATGAAAAACAAAAACGTTATCGTCCTTTAAAAATTGAACATTTAAAAAACGTTGCACACGCATGCGCGTGTGCGTTGGCATTTTTTTGTTACACCAATATATAGATACACATATTGTCTACGTATGCTGTGAATATTATCTCATTCGCTTCATAAATAAGATAGTTACAAACGTTTTAGTATTATCCAATCAAAATGAAGCGCACGTGCATGCGCGTGCAAATTGGTAATTTTGACCATGCAAATCAGTTAAGGGTCTCAATATCTACCTATGATATGAATTTCAAGCCATTTCAATGAACAACAAAAAAGTTAGACTGATTCCAAAGTTAGCGTACAAATTTTGTAATGCGGGTGCACGCGCATGCGTGCGCGTGCTGACAAAATAACTATTATTTTTCATATGTACAAATGATATACTATCATCCTATTGAGGTTTTATATCGTTTCCTTCAATATTTTGATTTTCCATTTTTTGTACCAAAATTGCAATGCACGTGCACGGGCGTGCATGCACGTGCAGACAAAATGACTATCACTATGCACATCTACAAACGCTATACTATCATCCTGGAAAGTTTCATATCGATCCCTTTTGTAGTTTCTGAGAACACTACCGGACAAAAAAGTACAGGAGGAAAAGAATAATAAGAACGAGCTATAACTGTGTTGGAATGCCAACACAAATGTCTCCGAACACCTCCCCATGTCAGAAATGGTTTTTGATGTCAGATATGCACTCAGGATTTTCAAAAAACCCTAAAAACTGAATTTGGTTGAAATCCGACGGACCTGATTTTTGGCCGCCATTTTGTTCAATGGCGGCCATTTTGAAACATTTGAAAATAGATTGGAAGGAAATACTGATGCTAGAAATCACCTTTGGACCCTCCAATTACCCCAGAAACCAAATGTTGTAGAGATTTTAACATTTTCAAATATTTTGTTATATGGCGGCCATTTTTAAAATGACGGCTCAAAATTTTTTTTGATGGTGGGAATGAACTTGGGGTCACCAAATAGCCCTGAAAATAAAATTTGGTTGAAATCCGACAACCTTGATTTTTTGACGTTTTTGGCCGCCATTTTGTAACGGCGGCCATTTTGAAAATTTCGAAAGTTGATTGCACCCCTCCTCATGACCCCCTATCAGCTCACAAAGTTTGAAGTGGATCTGTCGAAACACTTTCATAAAATCGAGCGGACAAATTTCTCAGGAAAGAAGAGGAATAAAAAGAAGAAGAAAATAATAATAACGAGCTATAACTGTGTTGGGATGCCAACACAAATGTCTTCGAACACCTCCCCATGTCAGAAATGGTTTTAGATATCAGATATGCACTCAGGATCCTCAAAAAAAAACCTAAAAACTAAATTTGGTTGAAATCCGACGGACCTGATTTCTGGCCGCCATTTTCTTCAATGGCGGCCATTTTGAAACATTTGAAAACTGATTGGAAGGGAAAACTGAAGCTGGAAATGAACTGTGGACCCTCCATTTACCCCAGAAACCAAATGTTGCAGAGATTTTAACATTTTCAAATATTTTGGTATATGGCGGCCATTTTGAAAATGGCGGCTCAAAATTTTTTTTTGATGGTGGGAATGAACTTGGGGTCACCAAATTACCCTAGAAATAAAATTTGGTTGAAATCCGACAACCTTGATATTTTGACGTTTTTGGCCGCCATTTTGAAACGGCGGCCATTTTGAAAATTTCGAAAGTTGATTGCACCCCTCCTCATGACCCCCTATCAGCTCACAAAGTTTGAAGTGGATCTGTCGAAACACTTTCATAAAATCGAGCGGACAAATTTCTCTGGAAAGAAGAGGAATAAAAAGAAGAAGAAAATAAGAATAATAAGAAACGGAGCAAAAACAATATGTCTCCGACACTTTGTGTTCGGAGACATAATAAGAAACTGAGCAAAAACAATATGTCTCCGACACTTTTTGTTCGGAGACATAATAATAATAACTAGACACTCATTACTAGTAATGAGTAGGTCTTCCGTTTGTTCACGTCCGGTAAAGAGTTTTCTGATCCTACGAAAACCATTCAAACATATCAGAGAGTGTACTTGAACAATAAGTGAGAAATGTATTATCGAATTTTTTACTCATTTCTTGTAACTTCTGGTGACGACCGGAAGTACTATTCAGATGTGTTTTCCTATAAATGACAGCGACTCTTTGCTGTCTATATTCCCTTAAAATTTCACTTCTCTATCTGAAAGAGTTCTCAACAAAAAGAAGTACATTGTAGACTAAAGAAAGAAAAAGTAGTTGGTAACTACCGACCGGAAGTCAATTTAGAAAAACAAAATAGTCAAAACTCTAGAAGTTGATACTGTTCTTAAGACATGTGAGAATCATATGAAAGACTTCAAATATAAGCGAGATTTATGGGGACAAAGAGACGAAAAGTAAAAAAGTATTTTATCAAGAAACCGGAAGTAGTCGTTTTGACTACCGACAGGGTCAATATTCTTTTGACACTTTGAAAGAGACTTAATAAACAAGTATAGGTTTCAATTTAAAAGAATTTTTTTGAAATTTACGATTATTTCAATCACTTCCGGTGACGACAGGAAGTGACGGTCGACATGCTCAACACCCTATTGCATCCTTACAAACGGAGATTGAGCATCCCTCAATATTTGATGAACCTATCTTTTACCCTTTCCAAGAAAAATGCTGGACGAAATCTTGTTTGAGAAACAGGAAATCGGCCATATTTTCCGACCGGAAGTGAATTTTGGAAAAACAAAAATAACCACAGCAAAATCATTTCATAAGACATTCCTGAAAATTTCAAGAAAATCTATCCAGCCATCTCTGAGAAATCACTCGAAGAAATCGGAAAATCGACATTTTTTCAAATACTTCCGGTATAGACCGGAAGTGACGGACAAAAAAATTCAATGTATGTGTACAATAGACTAATGTTGGTTGATCAACTCTACAAGTTTCAAGCGTGTATCTGTATTCATTATTGAGAAACTGAAAAAACAAGGTTTCAATATGTCCATCCCATATCTCACGAGCGGAAGTGAATTTTACAAAAACATTAGAGGCTACTTTAGACATTTATAGTGTCTATAACATATGTAAAATTCAAATTATTGACTTTTTTAATGAACGAGATTTATGGCACTGAAAAATGAGAGAATGAATAGTCTTTCTTTGATATAACCGGAAGTTGAAGATTCAACTTCCGGTGGGGTCAACATTTTTTGAGAATTAGAACGAGACCTAATAAACCGATATAGGTTTTAATTTGCGGGAAAAAAGTTTGAAATTTATTATTCATTTAATCACTTCCGGTGACGACCGGAAGTGACGGTCGACATTATTAACCCACTATTGCACGCCTACAAAGTGAGATCTATTAAATCTGAAAATTTGGTGACTCTATCTTTTACTATTTCTGAGAAAAACGCTAGACAACGAAAACAGCTAATAAGCCGTATTTGCCGACCGAAAGTAAATTTCACAAAAATATTTGATGTTACTCTAGACATTTATAGTAACTATAATATATGTAAAACTCAACTCATTAACTAGTTTCATGACCGAGATTTATGGCACTGAAAAATGAGAGAATGAATAGTCTTTCTCTGATATAACCGGAAGTTGGAGATTCAACTTTCAGTGGGGTCAACACTTTTTGAGAATTAGAACGAGATATAGTAAACCGAAATAGGTTTTAATTTGAAAGAAAAAAGTTTCAAATTCATGTTTCCTTTAATCCCTTCCGGTGACGACCGGAAGTGACGGCAACAAAAAATATTACGTGCATGCACCATAGAGAAGATAGATCTATCATCTCTGAAAGTTTCATTCGATTATCTTTAGTCGTTTTCAGGTTTACCCCCGGACAAAGTTTCTTTCAAAAACCGGAAAATCGGACGTATCTGACGAACGGAAGTGAATTTTGAAAAAATGAAAAAAAAATGCCTTGAGGTACCATCGTTGTGTATAATCTGTGAAAGTTTCAGGAAAATCCATCCAACGGTCTCGGAGACGAAAGGGGGAAAAAAATAATAATAATAACTAGACACTCATTACTAGTAATGAGTAGGTCTTCCGTTAGACCACTTCCGGTAAAGAGCTTTCTGTTCCTACGAAAACCATTTAAATATATCAAAAAATGTGCCTTAACAATGAATGAGAAATGTATTATCGAATTTTTTATTCCTTTCTCGTAACTTCCGGTGACGACCGGAAGTACTATTCAGATGCGTTTTCCTATAAATGACAGCGACTCTTTACTGTCTATATTTCCTGAAAATTTCACGTCTCTATCTGAAAGAGTTCTCAACAAAAAGAAGTAGACTAAAGAAAGAAAAAGTAGTAGGTTACTACCAACCGGAAGTCAATTTTGAAAAAACAAAATTTTCAAAACTTTCGAAGTTGATACTTTTATTAAGACATGTAAAAATCATATGAAAGACTTCAAATATAAGCGAGATTTATAGGGACAAAGAGACGAAAAGTAAAAGGGTATTTTGTCAAGAAACCGGAAGTAGTCGTTTTGACTACCGACAGAGTCAATATTCTTTTGACACTTTGAAAGAGACTTAATAAACTAGTATAGGTTTCAAATTAAAAGAAAAAGTTTGAAATTTGCGATTCTTTCAATCACTTCCGGTGACGACAGGAAGTGACGGTTGACATGTTCAACCCACTACTGCACGCCTACAAACGGAGATTTATCATCCCTGAATAATTGATGAACCTTTATTTTAATTTTTCCAAGAAAAATGCTGGACAAAATTCCTTTTGAGAAACAGAAAATCGGCCATATTTTTCCGACCGGAATTGAATTTTGTAAAAATAATTATAGCAAGGTCATTTCATAAGACATTATTCCTGAAAATGTCAAAAAAATCTACCCATCTCTGAGAAATCACTCGAAGAAATCGGAAAATCAAAATTTGTTCAAATACTTCCGGTATAGACCGGAAGTGACGGACAAAAAAATTGAATGTATGTGTACAATGGACTAATGTTAGTTGATCAACTCTACAAGTTTCAAGCGTCTATCTATATTCATTATTGAGAAAATGAAAAAAACAAGGTTTGAATTTGTCCACCTCATATCTCACGACCGGAAGTAGATCTTACAAAAATATTTTCAGTTACTTTAGACATTTATAATGTCTATAACATATGTAAAATTCAAATCATTAACTTGTTTAATGACCGAGATTTATGGCACTGAAAAATGAGAGAATGAATAGTCTTTCTTTGATATAACCGGAAGTTGGAGATTCAACTTCCGGTGGGGTCAACATTTTTTTGAGAATTAGAAAGAGACCTAGTAAACCGATATAAGTTTCAATTTGAAAAAAAAAGTTTGAAATTTATGATTTATTTAATAACTTCCGGTGATGACCGGAAGTTACGGCCGACATTCCTAACCCACTGATGCACGCCTACAAAGTGAGATCTATTAACTTTGAAAATTTGGTGACTCTATCTTTTACCGTTTCTGAGAAAAACGTTGGACAACGAAAACAGCTAATAAGCCGTATTTGCCGACCGGAAGTGATTTTTACAAAAATGTTCTAATCTCTTTTAGACATTTATACTGACTATAATATATGTAAAACTCAACTCATTAACTAGTTTCATGACCGAGATTTATGGCAGTGAAAAATGAGAGAATGATTAGTCTTTCTTTGATATAAACGGAAGTTTGAGATTCAACTTCCGGTGGGATCAACATTTTTTGAGAATTAGAAAGAGACCTAGTAAACCGATATAGGTTTCAATTTGAAAGAAAAAAGTTTAAAATTGATGATTCATTTAATCACTTCCGGTGACGACCGGAAGTGACGGCGACAAAAAATAATACGTGCATGCACCATAGAGAAAATACATCTATCATCCCTGAAAGTTTCATTTGATTATCTTTAGTGGTTTTCAAGTTTACCCCCGGACAAAGTTCCTTTCAAAAACCGGAAAATCGGACGTATCTCACAAACGGAAGTGAATTTTGAAAAAAAGACAAAAATGCCTGGAGGTACCATAGTTCTCTATAATCTGTGAAAGTTTCAGGAAAATCCATCCAACGGTCTCAGAGACGAAAGGGAAAAAAAAACAATAATAAACAGTAGAATCACTAGAAGGTCATCCGTTGGTAACGGAAGACCTTAATAACAAGACACTCATTACTAGTAATGAGTAGGTCTTCCGTTAGACCACTTCCGGTAAAGAGCTTTCTGTTCCTACGAAAACCATTTAAATATATCAGAAAATAAGCCTTAAACAATGAATAAGAAATGTATTATTGAACTTTTTACTCATTTCTCGTAACTTCCGGTGATGACCGGAAGTACTATTCAGATGCGTTTTCCTATAATTGACAGCGACTCTTTACTGTCTATATTCCCTGAAAATTTCACGTCTCTATCTGAAAGAGTTCTCAAAAAAAGTGGAAATGATATGACTTATTACACTCTATTAAATAATTTTATGAGGATTAGAATTTAAAAAATGAAATATTACATATTTTTATGGTACTTCCGCCGGATGACGGAAGTGACAGGAAGAAAGTTGAAACACGTATGTCACATCTACAAATTACTATCTAACTTTCCTGAAAGCTTCAAGACTCAATCTTTGAGTAGTTATGAGAAAACACTTGGAGAAAAAACCCCCGGAAATCGTACATATTTAACGAACGGAAGTGAATTTTGAAAAAAAAACAACAATAAATCACTATACTCTGAAGATGGATAATGTCAATTATATATTTGAAAATCACAAAAACACTTGCTTTATATGCGAGAGATATGATAGCAAAGAAAAACCATTTTTCCAAAGTTTTTCTCTAAAAACCGGAAGTTGCTGGTTAAACTTCCGGTAAGACTAACATTTTCTGAAACGACACAAGAGACCCAATTAATCTATGCAAGTTTTGTTTCAAAAGCATAATTTTGAAATTTGACGTTTCTTTTATTCACTTCCGGTGACGGATGGAAGTGACGGATGGCAATGATAAACCTGATTACAGAGCTACAAGTCACCATCTATCATCCCTAAAAGTTTGAAGACTCAATCTTTAACCGTTTATGAGAAAACGCCCGGACAAAATGTCATTTGAAAAACGGAAATACAGCCGTAACTTGCGAGCGGAAGTGATTTTAGCAAAACCAAAAAAAGACAGTTCTAGACAATCCTATTTTACATCTTTCCTGAAAGTTTCATGAAAATCTATCCAACCGTTTTTGAGAAATCGCGTGCACAAAATCGGTAAGAAAAAGAACAATAATAATAATAACTAGACACGATCTCGTTGCGAGCAACGAGTAGGTCTTCCGTCCGATTTGTTGATGCACTCGGAGTTAAAAAAAAAAAAAAAGACAAATGAGTCCCAATTTTGTTTCCGACTTTAAGACACTTTAGATATAATCAATTTTTCATATCATAAGCTTCTGAAGCAAAGTTGCGGTGAAATTCGTTTGAAATTCGACTCTCCAGGCGAGCCATAAGGCCCGCGGGCCTATTTCTTGATGTCATTTGTTAGCCCTCTATAGACTCAACAACTTTAGTTCTATATGTCTTTACAAAATATTTACCTGTAAAAAGTGATTGAGATCGACCGATATCGACAAAAAATCGACTCTACAGGCGAGCCATTAGGACCATAGGCCTATTTCTTGATATCAATCGATAGATCTCGATAAACTGAACCACTTTTGTTCAATATGTCCTTACAAAATATTTACCAGTTACAAGTTTTTGAAATCGACTGATATCGACAAAAATCGACTCTACAGGCGAGCCATGAGGCCCACAGACCCATTTTTTGATATTGATCGATAGGTTATGACACATTGAACAACTTTTGTTCAATAATGCTTTTCCAAAAATATGTCGTTTTAAAGATATGAGGCGTCAAATATTTACGATTTTGGCCCTTAAAATCTCTAATTACGTAACATATGACCTACTTTTTGATTTGATAAGATCAAGCTCGTTGAGATGAACATTTCCGCTTCTACAACTTATTATAAAATATTAATAGTTTCTGAGATATTCTCAAAAACATTTGGACCCTTCTGAACCCCTAATTTAAAGGGCCAGCCCGTTTTGCTTGATATCGTAAGAAAGGCCTTGTCATTTTAAACATTTCTTGCTCAACAAGTATTTAGAAATTCTTTACCGTTCTCGAGTTATCTCTACAAGAAATATTTAGGGGCCAAACTGTAGCTCCCTAACGGGGCCACATAGGGAAAAAACGAAATGTACATATTGTTTAGATTATCATTCTGAACAACGTTTGTTCAATAATGCTTTTCAAAATATTTGTCGTTTTCAAGATATGAGGCGTCAATTATTTATGATTTTGGCCCTTAAAATCCCTTATTACGTAACATATGACCTACTTTTTGATTTCATAAGAACAAGCTCGTTTAGATGAACATTTCCGCTTCAATGACTTATTACAAAATATTAATAGTTTCTGAGATATTCTCATCAACCTTTGGACCCTTCTGGGCCCCTAATTTAAAGGGTCAGCCCCTTTTGCTTGATATCGTAAGAGAGGTCATGACATTTCAAACATTTTTTGTTCAACAAGTATTTAGAAATTCTTTACCGTTCTCGAGCTATTTCTAGAAGTAATTTTTAGGGGCCAAACTGTAGCTCCCTAACGGGGCTACATAGGGTAAAAACGAAATATGCATATTGTTCAGATCATCATTCTGAACAACTTTTGTTCTTTAATGCTTTTCAAAATATTTGTTGTTTTCGAGATACAAGGGGTAAAAAATTTATGGTTTTGGCCCTTAAAATCCCTTATTACGTAACATATGACCTCAATTTTTATATGAATAGATTTGGATTGTTGAGATAAACATTTTTTGTTCTTTGACTTATACCAAAATATTAACGTTTTTTTGAGATATTTGATCTAGACTTTGAGCCCTTCTAGATCCCTAATTTAAGGGGCTAGCCCCTAAATCTTGATATTTTCGAAAAGATCTCGTAAATGTGCACAACTTTTGTTCTACATGTCTTAACAAAATATTTGCAAGAAAAAAGATATTGGAGATCAAAGGTCAAAAATCGCCGAAATCGGCGAAAAAGTTTGGCATCCATTTTTTCAGGTCCAGGCGAGCGTTTAGGCAAATCGCCTCCGGTAAAATCGAATCCCCCACAAATCTTCGAAAATGTTTACTCTATCTTGTGTAGAAATTTCAAGACTCTAGCTTCAAAACTAACGGAGGAGATGCGTGGACAACAAGGCCCTTCAAAAAGTCACTAAAAGAGAGATAACTCCTGACCGGAAGTGACGTCAAGCACGAAATTTTGCAAGCAAAGTCTCGTCATCAAAAGACATCTTTCCTGAAACTTTCGTGAAAATCGAACCAGAAATGGCTGAGAAAAACGCGTGTACTACCAAGGAAAATAATAATAATAATGAAGAAGAAGAACGCGAACAATAATAGTAAGGTCTTCCGCAGGAGACGGAAGACCTTAACTAGACACTCATTACTAGTAATGAGTAGGTCTTCCGTTAGACCACTTCCGGTAAAGAGCTTTCTATTCCTACGAAAACCATTTAAATGGATCAAAAAATGTGCCTTAACAATGAATGAGAAATGTAATATCGAATTTTTTACTCCTTTCTCGTAACTTCCGGTGACAACCGGAAGTACTATTCAGATGCGTTTTCCTATAAATAATAGCGACTCTTTACTGTCTATATTCCCTGAAAATTTCACGTCTCTATCTGAAAGAGTTCTCAACAAAAAGAAGTAGACTAAAGAAAGAAAAAGTAGTAGGTTACTACCGACCGGAAGTCAATTTTGAAAAACAAAATTATCAGAACTTTAGAAGTTGATACTTTTATTAAGACATGTGAAAATCATATGAAAGACTTCAAATATAAGCGAGATTTTTGGGGACAAAGACACGAAAAGTAAAAAGATATTTTATCAAGAAACCGGAAGTAGTCGTTTTGACTACCGACAGAGTCAATATTCTTTTGACACTTTGAAAGAGACTTAATAAACTAGTATAGGTTTCAATTTAAAGGAAAAAGTTTGAAATTTGCGATTCTTTCCATCACTTCCGGTGACGACAGGAAGTGACGGTCAACATGTTCAACCCCCTACTGCACGCCTACAAACGGAGATTGATCATTCCTGAATATTTGATGAACCTATATTTTACCTTTTCCAAGAAAAATGCTGGACAAAATTCCTTTTGAGAAACAGAAAATCGATTATATTTTCCGACCGGAATTGAATTTTGTAAAATCAAAAATAATTATGGCAAGGTCATTTCATAAGACATTATTCCTGAAAAGTTCAGCCATCTCTGAGAAATCACTCGAAGAAATCTGAAAATCGACATTTTTTCAAATACTTCCGGTATAAACCGGAAGTGACGGACAAAAAAAATTGAATGTATGTGTACAATGGATTAATGTTAGTTGATCAACTCTACAAGTTTTAAGCGTCTATCTATATTCATTATTGAGAAACTGAAAAAACAAGGTTTGAATATGTCCACCCTATATCTCACGACCGGAAGTGAATTTTGCAAAAATATTTAAATTGACTGTAGACATTTATAGTGTCTATAACATATGTAAAATTCAAATCATTAACTTGTTTTATGATCGAGATTTATGGCACTGAAAAATGAGAGAATGAATAATCTTTCTTTGATATAACCGGTAGTTGGAGATTAAACTTCCGGTGGGGTCAACATTTTTTTGAGAATTAGAACCAGACCTAGTAAATCGATATAGGTTTCAGTTTGAAAGAAAAAACTTTGAAATATATGATTCATTTAATCACTTCCGGTGACGACCGGAAGTGACGGCCGTCATTCTTAACCCCCTACTGCACGCCTACAAAGTGAGATCTATTAACTCTGAAAATTTGGTGACTCTATCTTTTACCGTTTCTGAGAAAAACTCTGGACAAGATATATTTTAAAAAGACGAAAATTGGACATATCTTGCGACCGGAAGTGAATTTTGAAAAAATGAAAAAAATGCCTCGAGGTGCCATCGTTCCCTATAACCTGTGAAAGTTTCAGGAAAATCCATCCAACGGTCTCGGAGACGAAAGGGAAAAAAAAAATAATAATAATAACTAGACACGATCTCGTTGCGAGCAACGAGTAGGTCTTCCGTCCGATTTGTTGATGCACTCGGAGTTAAAAAAAAAAAAAAAAAGAAGACAAATGAGTCCCAATTTAGTTTCCGACTTTAAGACACTTTAGATATAATCAATTTTTCATATCATAAGCTTCTGAAGCAAAGTTGCGGTGAAATTCGTTTGAAATTCGACTCTCCAGGCGAGCCATAAGGCCCGCGGGCCTATTTCTTGATGTCATTTGTTAGCCCTCTATAGACTCAACAACTTTAGTTCTATATGTCTTTACAAAATATTTACCTGTAAAAAGTGATTGAGATCGACCGATATCGACAAAAAATCTACTCTACAGGCGAGCCATTAGGACCATAGGCCTATTTCTTGATATCAATCGATAGATCTCGATAAACTGAACCACTTTTGTTCAATATGTCCTTACAAAATATTTACCAGTTACAAGTTTTTGAAATCGACTGATATCGACAAAAATCGACTCTACAGGCGAGCCATGAGGCCCACAGACCCATTTTTTGATATTGATCGATAGGTTATGACACATTGAACAACTTTTGTTCAATAATGCTTTTCCAAAAATATGTCGTTTTAAAGATATGAGGCGTCAAATATTTACGATTTTGGCCCTTAAAATCTCTAATTACGTAACATATGACCTACTTTTTGATTTGATAAGATCAAGCTCGTTGAGATAAACATTTCCGCTTCTACAATTTATTATAAAATATTAATAGTTTCTGAGATATTCTCAAAAACATTTGGACCCTTCTGAACCCCTAATTTAAAGGGCCAGCCCGTTTTGCTTGATATCGTAAGAAAGGCCTTGTCATTTTAAACATTTTTTGCTCAACAAGTATTTAGAAATTCTTTACCGTTCTCGAGTTATCTCTACAAGAAATATTTAGGGGCCAAACTGTAGCTCCCTAACGGGGCCACATAGGGAAAAAACGAAATGTACATATTGTTTAGATTATCATTCTGAACAACGTTTGTTCAATAATGCTTTTCAAAATATTTGTCGTTTTCAAGATATGAGGCGTCAATTATTTATGATTTTGGCCCTTAAAATCCCTTATTACGTAACATATGACCTACTTTTTGATTTCATAAGAACAAGCTCGTTTAGATGAACATTTCCGCTTCAATGACTTATTACAAAATATTAATAGTTTCTGAGATATTCTCATCAACCTTTGGACCCTTCTGGGCCCCTAATTTAAAGGGTCAGCCCCTTTTGCTTGATATCGTAAGAGAGGTCATGACATTTCAAACATTTTTTGTTCAACAAGTATTTAGAAATTCTTTACCGTTCTCGAGTTATTTCTAGAAGTAATTTTTAGGGGCCAAACTGTAGCTCCCTAACGGGGCCACATAGGGTAAAAACGAAATATGCATATTGTTCAGATCATCATTCTGAACAACTTTTGTTCTTTATTGCTTTTCAAAATATTTGTCGTTTTCGAGATACAAGGGGTAAAAAATTTATGGTTTTGGCCCTTAAAATCCCTTATTACGTAACATATGACCTAAATTTTTATATGAATAGATTTGGATTGTTGAGATGAAGATTTTTTGTTCTTTGACTTATACCAAAATATTAACGATCTTTGAGATATTCGATCTAGACTTTGAGCCCTTCTAGATCCCTAATTTAAGGGGCTAGCCCCTAAATCTTGATATTTTCGAAAAGATCTCGTAAATGTGCACAACTTTTGTTCTACATGTCTTAACAAAATATTTGCAACAAAAAAGATATTGGAGATCAAAGGTCAAAAATCGCCGAAATCGGCGAAAAATGTTGGCATCCATTTTTTCAGGTCCAGGCGAGCCTTTAGGCAAATCGCCTCCGGTAAAATCGAATCCCCCACAAATCTTCTAATATGTTTACTCTATCTTGTGTAGAAATTTCAAGACTCTAGCTTCAAAACTAACGGAGGAGATGTGTGGACAACAAGGCCCTTCAAAAAGTCACTAAAAGAGAGATAACTCCTGACCGGAAGTGACGTCAAGCACGAAATTTTGCAAGCAAAGTCTCGTCACCAAAAGACATCTTTCCTGAAAATTTCGTGAAAATCGATCGAGAAATGGCTGAGAAAAACGCGTGTACTACCAAGGAAAATAATAGTAATAATAATGAAGAAGAAGAACGCGAACAATAATAGTAAGGTCTTCCGCAGGAGACGGAAGACCTTAATAATAATAATAATGAAGAAGAAGAACGCGAACAATAATAGTAAGATCTTCCGCAGGAGACGGAAGACCTTAATAAACAGTAGACCTTAATAAGAAACGGAGCAAAAACAATATGTCTCCGACACTTTGTGTTCGGAGACATAATAATAGAGGAAAAGAAACATAAGAATCACTATAAGGTCTTCCGTTGAAACGGAAGACCTTAATAAGAAACAGAGTAAAAATAATATGTTCCCAAACTTTGTTTGGGGAACATAATAATAAGAAACAGAGTAAAAACAATATGTTCCCAAACTTTGTTTGGGGAACATAATAATAAGAAACAGAGTAAAAACAATATGTTCCCAAACTTTGTTTGGGGAACATAAAAATGTCGCTATTCGTTTCCATTTTACTTGTATTAAACGATTTGTCGTTGTTTTATACACACCACACATATGACCGAAACCCTACGTTTTCAGTTCGGCGTTTTAACAAAACTCATATATTCATGAACACTAAAACTAAAGTCTTGCACCAATTTATTTGTCTATCTAGATCTTGTAAAACCAACAATACACACACACACACACACATGCATGCATACAGAGAGAGAGAGAGAGAGAGAGAGAGAGAGAGAGAGAGAGAGAACAAAAAATACTAAAAGACGTATTTTTGCCCAAAAGGCGGATCCGACTCCGGCTACCTCCACCCCCATACGTTGGGAAAGAGGGAGGGGGAATTCCAACGTTTAAAACTATGTATCAGTCAACCCGAAAGACTACATCAATTTTAGGAAGGTGAATTTCATTTATATGTGGTAACTTTCACAGGGGACTAAGATACCATTCTTAATTACTATAGTTTAAAAAATTCAGTTATACAATCTGTTTCGTTACGGTAGATGTCGTTTCGTTTCGTATTTAACAGATACACTACTTATTCCATGCATTTATCATAATATGTACAGTGTAATTACAAAATGCAAGTAACAACAGAGATCGATTGGAAAGCAAGTCGTGCAATAGCTTATGTAAATCCGCTCCCAGGATATATAGTTGTATTATAATAATACGATGACAGGTTGAATTTATGGCGATAACAGGTTAAATATTCCATTCACTTTATTGTGAAATAGAGCGGACACCTGTTAGATGGCTGCACGCATGTGTATCCCAATTCGAAATCGAGCCTACTTTTTATAATCTTTTCTGTCCTCGTATTGATTAATTATATGATAAGTTAATACTGATGCAATTACATTTCATTTATTCTCGAAAACACAAATTTTATTGACAAGATTTCACTGCTCAAGATCATCACACTATCCTACGTGACCAAGCGCATGCATGTCAACAAACGATGTGTAGAGGAAATATTGTTCAGGTAGCAGTCTTCCTACTCTTCAATGAGTGCTGAACACACATCCATAAACGAGATTCCTGAATAAAGATGAAATGAAACTTAATAAAAAAAACTCATACGAATTCAGTTTATCAGCCTTATTAAAGGAGTTCTTTTGTTTCAATCGAATATCACGTGACTGTCACAAAGTACATAAAACTATACTATATGCTTGGTACAATGGGTCGTGCATTTTCAAAAGTACACGTGCCTTCAGACAAAGACCTGTAATTACAGTTGTAAATATGTCACAATTTGAAAAACGATGAATTAATAAGATTTTGTTAATAAATATAATCACCACATTGACAATAAATACATAACAAGGCCATGCTCAAGAAAGATTAGAATCGCCGCGGTGGCCTAGAGGTAGAGCGTTCACCCCGCATGTGGTAGGTCGGGGTTCGAATCCCAGTCGCGACAGACCTAGGAAAGGGACTTCAGTTGTTAGAACTTGTTCCCAATTCTTTTGATTTGATCAATAAACTATTTTTTTTAAACAATACAAACCCAAGTCATTAAAACAGGGAGTGACTGTTCCATCGACAAACGCCCAGCATCAGTTGTGAATGTCAAGGGTCCTCGAAGATTACCATAACAAGAGGCCCATGGGCCAAATTGCTCACCTGAGTCACCTTAGCTCATATTTAAAAAAAAAAAAGTCCTATATATTCGCATGTAATACTTTGATCCCTATTCTGACCCAAACCTACTCCCGTGGCCCTGATTTTTACAAAATTAAATCTGCACTAAGTCAGGAAGCTTTCATGTAAATGTAAACTTTTCTGGCCCAGTGATTTTTCAGAAGATTTTTAATGATTTTCCCTATATATTTGTATGTTTGTTTTGTTTCGATGTTTTCTGCCACACTCAACAATTTTTCAGTTATATGGTGGTGCCCAGTTTTTATTGGTGGAAGAGAGAACCCAGATACAATGTACCTGAGAAGAGACCACCGACCTTCCGAAAGTAAACTGGTAAACTTTCTCACTTACCGGCGCGAGCGGGATTGAAACCCGCGCCGACAGAGGTGAGAGGCCGTGTGATTTTAAGCGCAATGCTCTAACCACTCCGCCACGGAGGCCCTATTTGTATGTAAAATTTTGATCTCTTACCCCCAGAAACCATGATTTTTACAAACTTGAATCTGCACTATGTCAGGAAGCTTTTGTGCAAATGTAAACTTCTTTGGCCCAATGGTTTTTAAGGATGAAGTTTTTCAAGATTTTTTTTCTATTTATTAGTTATGTAAAACTTCGATCCCATATCATGACCCCATCCTAGCCCAAGGGGTTATGAGTTTAACAAACTTGAATCTGAACAATGTCAGAAAGGTTTCATGTACAAACGTAAATCTCAGCTTTTCTGATTCAGTGGTTCTTGAGAAGATTTGTCAAGATTTTCCCTATATGGGAACTGAAGAGAAAATGGTTTCACGATAGAGGTGTGTGCATAAAAGGTCACGTCAGCTGCACCATTTGTGAGTGATTAAGAATGACAGAGAACAGAGACAAACAGACACGTAGACGGTCGTCAGACGGGCAAACTCCCAAACCTTCATCCAAAATGTTGAAAATGGCGGAGGGGACAGTGGTGACAGTGATGACGTTGGAACCAAAATCATTGACCAGATGACTGTAATAGCGGACGCTGTGAGTCAGCTCCAGAAGGGTCAGAAAGAACTACGTTCATCTTTCGATAGTAAGTTTGATAAATTCAAGAATGAGTTCATGGCTAGTATTGATAGTAAATTCAAAGCAATGCGGTCAGATTTTGACCTTGAACTTGGTAAACAGCAAAGCCAGATCGACAGTTTGTCACGGTCGGTTGAGTCTCTTATTCATCGAGTGAAAGAGGTAGAGAAAGTAGGACAGAGTTACGCAACTCAACCTGGATCAGCTGTTCACCATTCGAGCACCGTCAAGGATTCGGAGGTAACCATAATAGCTAGTAATATACCTCAGTCCGACGATGAGGACATTCTACAAGTTGCACAGGATCTTGTTGACTGTCTGAGTGATTCGATTAGTGTAGTCGCGGCTGCTCGGCTCAGGAGTCGGATTCAGGGGAAACCAGGGTTAGTGAAAATCAGTTTCGCAACTGTCGAGGAGAAAGTAGAAATACTACGGAAGAAACGCGACTTGAAGGGCAGTCAAGCGTACAAATCTGTTTTCTTAAGGTCCTCTAAATCCCACACCGAGAGGCTCCTAGAACTTAATGCGAAAACACTACTAACTCAACTACCGAATGGAGAACAATTCCGTATCACTTCGAATGGACGGATAGTAAAGAAATATTCTGACCGTCAACACAGCAATTTCTCCGCGGACAGCAACAACCGCGATCAGGATCATCAATAGCAACCTCCCCGGCCCATAGACACTATAAAACTAGATCACATTAATGTCTGTGGATGGACCGACGAAAATGCAGAACTTAGAAGCCAAATTATCAATGCCATGAATTGTGACATCATTTCAATAAGTGAAACACACTTATATAAAGAAAAAGAAATACATATTAAAGGTACAGGTGGATAGGATTCAATAGACAACAAATTCACGTAAATGCACGTAAAGCATCAGGGGGGGTTGGAATTCTTGTAAAAATCTGGTTAACTGAACTTTTTAGTATTTCTGTGATCGATAAATGTTATGATGGCATTTTAGGAATTAAGTTGACTAAACACAACTCTGATTTTGAATTCATTGTATTTACTCGTTACCTCCCACCAGAAAATTCAAACAGAGGACGGGATGCTCAGGGGTTTTTTTTTTTTTTTTTTTGCACATCTGTTGTCCCAGATTTATTTGCACAATGAAAATAATGGTATTTTTTTATTGGGTGACATGAATTGTAGAATAGGCAACCTACAAGAGGTAATACAAGATGTTGATGAAATTACCACTCGTAAACCTATAGACAACACTATAAACCAGCATGGTCATGAATTTATTGAGTTTCTCAATGAAACAAACTTTTGTGCTCTGAATGTCAGATTTCCAGATGACAATTTTACGTGTATTTCACGAAAAGGTAAATCTGTAGTTGACTATATATGTATACCTGTAGATATATTTAGATATGTTACAAATTTTAATGTGTTTACAGTACAGTCTATTGTAGATGATTTCAAGTTTCATGATTTCTTAGGTATGAAATCAAAACTCCCGGATCACTCGGCTATTACTTGTGATTTCAGTGTTACTGAATATGGCTTAATACATGAATCTGAAAAGGTCGAAAGCACTAAACCACGATTTAATCTGAATAGGATCCCACTTGATTTTATGTCCAATGAATTGACTAGAACTGGTTTATTAATAGTAATAGATCAAATTGAAAAAAGCAGAAAATCGTAGGAAATGTAGATGGCATTTATGACAATTTATGTAAAATAATTTTAAAAGAAATGGAAACTATCCCAAAGATTGTACACAAAAACTCAAGTAAACGTCTGAAAAATAAAAAGCCTTTTTGGAATGATGAATTACGTGATTTATGGAACAATACACGAGAAAAAGAAAATATTTTTGTGAAATATAAAGGTAAACAAGATGTTAAATCGGCCCTAAGACGAGAATACATTGAAGCACGGGATATTTTTGACAAGGCACTTAGGCGCACCGAACTCTCTTACAAGAAAACTGTAGCTAGAGACATTGAGAATATGAGTTCATCAAACCCAAATGAATTTTGGAATAAAATCAAAAAGCTTGGACCAAGAAATACAATATATATTCCAATGGAGGTCACAGATACAGATGGAAATATCATTACTAATGAACGAGAAGTTTTAAATAGATGGCAAAATTGATTTCCAAAATTTGTATAACGGTAGCGTGAATACTGATTTTTTTCAAGATCATTACGATAGTTCAAGGCTAGAAAAAACAAGGTTGGAAAATAATATGAAACTTCAATCATTCATCTGCAATGAAGAATTAAATTATGATATATCGCTAGAAGAAATTTCTGATATTGTACTGCACTCTAAATCTAAATCTGCTAGTGGGTATGATGAAATTCCATATAGTGTTCTAAAATTCCCAATGATAATAAAAACATTACGTAATCTCTTTCAACTTATATTTGATTCAAGTATCATCCCTTCCATCTGGAGGAAAGCTGTCATATGTCCTATTCTTAAGGATTCCTCCTCGGACAAACGCCTGCCAATGAATTACCGAGGTATCAGTCTCCTATCCTGTATCAGTAAGCTTTATAGTGCATTTATTAATAAAAGGCTTGTTACTTACTTGGAGAATAATGATATTTTGGCAGATGAACAAAATGGTTTTAGAAGAGGGAGATCCTGCGAAGATCACGTATTTACTTTGAACAGTCTAATTCAGAATAATAAAAATCTGTATGTTGCATTTATTGATCTAAAGAAGTGTTTTGATTTTGTAGATAGAGACATGATGCTGTATAAACTTCTGTTGAATGATGTAAATGGTAAAATGTATAACTCGATCAAGAATATTTACCAAAGTTCAGAGTCATGAGTTCGAGTAAATGGAAAACTTACAAACTGGTTTAGCTGTAAAACTGGTGTTAAACAGGGGGATAACTTATCTCCAACTCTATTTTCGATTTTTGCAATTGACCTTGTTCATGAAATAAACTCTTTGGATGTGGGTGTAAATATCGCAGATGAAAAGCTGTCCGTTTTATTATATGCAGACGATATAGCCTTAATAGCTAAGACACCGGAAGAATTACAATGTATGTTACAAAAACTGCACAACTGGTGCAGGCGTTGGAGAGTCCTTATAAATACTGAAAAATCCAAATGTATGCACTTCCGTAAAACTAGAACAAAAGGAACAGAGTTTGAATTCACTATTGGAACAAATACATTAGAAATAGTAGATAGCCATAATTTAATCATATTTACTTACACTGGAAATTTTACAAAAAATGCAGAAAACCTTGCTAAAGCTGGAGGACGGGCACTTGGAAAAATTATTTCTACAATACACAATAATAAAGAATTTGGATTCACTGCTTACGAAAAATTATTTTACTCTTGCGTTTTACCTATATTAGACTATTCGTCCAGTGTTTGGGGGTTCAAAAAATTCCAGTCAATAGATAATGTTCAAAATCGAGCCATTAGATATTTTTAGGGAGTACATCGTTTTGCGCCTTTATTGGCAATCTATGGAGATACGGGGTGGATACCCAGTCAATATCGTCGATGGATTAATATGATAAGATTTTGGAATAGAGTATTGTTATTTGACAGTGAACGCATTACTAGAAAAGTGTTTGAAATGGATTATGATATATGTACAAACAACTGGTGTAGTGCTCTGAAAGAAATTTTGCAAAATTTGGAACTGGAAAGTTATTTTGACTCAAAATTGTTAATAGAAATGAATGTTCTTCAAACAAATATGCATTACTATTACTCCAATATCTGGAAAAATGAAGTATTTAAAGTACCTAAATTACGAACTTATGTGTCTATAAAATCAACCTTTGGTCGAGAAAATTGTGTAACATTGGATATGCCAAAATACTTTAGGTCAATTATGTCGCAGTTTAGATGTGGTATTTTACCTTTAAGAATATATTATGGGGAACCTGCTGTTGAAAGAATATGCTTATTGTGTTCATTAAATTGTGTGGAAGACGAAATTCATTTTTTACTCTATTGTCCATTGTATTCTAAACTCAGAATAACTTTGTTTGAAAACACGGGATTTGATCAAATGTCAATGTCAGATGTAGAGATTCTTCGAATGTTAATAACAAACTACCCAAGACAATTAGCAAAATACTTGTACTCCTCCTTTTCTCTTAGACAATCTATTATATTTGGAAAAATCAACAAATGAGCTATTTATACATTATATACTTATTATACATGTATACACATGTACATGTATATATAATTATAGAAAATGTTATTATGCGCAATTATTTGCATTATATATTATTATATCAACGTTTAAAGAGGCATATAGGCCCGACGGGCCGGGTGTTTATTGATTTGAATATTGTGATAAAATTGGATGTATGAATATATATACACATGCCACTATAATAAATAAAATTACTTACTTAAAATTACTTACTATGATTGTATGCAAAACTTTGATCCCCTATTGTGGCCCCATCCTACCCCCGGGGGCATGATTTCAACAAAATTGAATCTGCACTATGTCAGAAAGCTTTCTTGCACATATCCACTTTCCTGGCCCGGTAGTTTTTTTTGTTTTTTTTTTTTTTTTGTTTTTTTTTTGTTTTTTTTTTTTAGAAGATTTCCCCTATATTTTTGTATGTAAAACTTTGATCCCCTATTGTGGCCTTATCCTTTAAAAAAAAACTTGAATCTGCACTATGTCAGAAAGCGTTCATGTAAATCTCAGTTTTTCTGGCTTAGTGGTTCTTAAGATGAAATTTTTTAAAGATCTTTCCTTTATATATCTGTATGTAAAATTTGATCCCCTATTGTGGCCCCATTTAACCTCCGGGGTCCATGATTTTAACAAACTTGAATCTGCACTATGTCAGGGAATTTTCATGTAAATTTCAGCTCTTCTGGCCCAGTGGTTCTTGAGAAGATTTTTCCTATATATTTGTATGTAAAACTTTTTTGTGCTTATCTCCCCTTTGAAGGGGGCATGGCCCTTCATTTGAACAAACTTGAAAACCCTTCACCAAAGAATACTTTTGGCCAAGTTGATTATAATTGGCCCAATGGTTCTGGATAAGAAGTCGAAAATGTAAAAAGTTTACAGACGGACGGACAGGCAATCAGGTGAGCTAAAAACGGATGTCCCGTGTCATAGTAGTTGTGGCACGGTGAAGAACCCTCAAAGCGCCGAGCATAGGCCTAAATTTGAAGCCCTTCAGCAGTATTGGTGACGCCTCCATATGAGTGAAAAATTCTCGAGAGGACGTTAAACAAGACACAATCAATCAATCACGAAAAAATCAAACGATCCGCTCCCGAATCTGTCAATCGATCTAGCGTAGAAAAATATATGATATTAAAGGGTATCTTTTATCTTAGTTCAAGTTATGGCAAATGATATAGGTACATCCCAAATAAATTGTTTAACTAACATAACGATATTGTTGTCATTTAATTTCTTTTCGTTTAAAATGTCCTTTTTTATGAATAAATGTTTAGATATTCGGGTTGACAGCTCGATGAAATTTCATAGAAGCAGTGTGTAGATGGGATATTATCATGAAGTCCAGAGGTGATGTCCAGAGGCGATGTCCCGCGGGAAATTGTAAGGAGATACTTTACATCGTGATAATGGCTGACTTCCTTTTAGCAGTTTAAAACATGGATGAAAATATAAATATCAGCAATAGTTGCCTATTCATTTCAAAATCCATCGCCTAGATGAGTAGCTCAGTAGGTTAGCACGTCGACCATTGAACTGTAGATCTCGGGTTCGAGTCCAGTAGGGGTTTTAAATTTTTATCAGATTGCTTTCTTTTTTACTAAATAAAGTAAATTTGAAAGTTTTCAAATTCAAAATAGTGTTGTAAATATCCTCTACTTTTTATCCATATCAAACTTCTCCGGTGTAGCATACCTCCTTATAACAGTACAATTTCTCTGGCGTAGCATACCTCCTTATAACAGTACAATTTCTCCGGTGTAGCAAACCTCCTTATAACAGTACAATTTCTGTGACATTACGAATGAAATGCAAGATCAATTCTTTTTACTTCTATAACGCGCACTTGCCAATTTGTACATAGTCATGTTTAATACACCCCCCCCCTTTATTTTGTAATAGTACAAAAGCTAATTCAAAATTTGATAACAATGTGGACTTTAAATCTATTGAAGCAGTAGATAACACGTACTTATGTAGTGTATACAGGGTCGATCTCGTCACGTACAGGTATTTAAAGCACGGGACTACACGGAAGGTCGAAAGAAAAGGGAAGCCATGTTGGATTTTTACAGGTGACACAAAATTATTACTATTATGTTAACATCACAGTGCCACCAAATCATTATAAATGTATAATAAGATATGTGTTTGATCAGAATTATTAATGAGACAGGGATCGAAATTAACTTTTTTCACTACTAGCAAATTTTAGCTAGTGGAGTATTTTCCAACTAGCAAAATTGGAACTTTTACTAGCATTTTTCAATCGATGGTTGTTTTACAGGAATTTAAGAAAACAAGCGTGTATCTATATCAAAATATAGGAAAAAATCTTTTAAAATCTTCTTTAAAGTGCAATAATAAAAATAATATTGAGAATTCTTTCATTTAAAATTTAATGAATTATCAGACAACATCCATGTACATGTATCATTGGTGCATGATGAGAGTCATAGGGTACATTTGTGCGGCGAACTCGTTGTCCAGAGATCTACCACCTATTTACAACATCATGTGGTTTGAAATCTTGAAGACTGTTTGTGCCAATTCAAACTGTATGTTCAAAGCTTTTGGAAATTTCATCTAAAAATTCTAGTTGAAAAAAAAACACTCCGAACTCTAAGTGTTTGACTATGGACTACAGAAGGACACCGCGTGAAGCGGTGACACTAACACTTTCATGTGTTGTTTCATGTAAACACGGACGAGATCAACATGCTTGCTATTTAAATCAGACGTCTCTGAGACGCCCAAAGTGTACATGAAGTAGGCCATCTTCGACATCACTGACTGAGATGACCTTGGCCTTAGTTGTTTATTCGATCCATGTTTACTTTTCCAATATTTGTATATTCATTCTGTAAAGCGTTTCTATGCAAAAATTATTGTTAACTTATTGTAAACTTCAAAGTACAGCCAATAAACCAAGGAAATCCGGAAAAAGAGATCGGTTTCTTTTTCACTCGCAAAAAGTTGTGATCACTTGTGATTTTTCACTCGCAATTTTAATTTCTAACTCGCATTTAGCGAGTATTTCCCCTTAATTTCGTTGCCTAACTGAGACAGGTTTGATGACACTGGTCATTATAACGTGAATTTTAGAAATTCGGGGGAGGGGGGAGGGTGATGTAGTACATGTATATATTTGTACTATACGTACATATAAATGTATGATGAAAATATAATAATAATCTATCCTGGTATAATTCTAGCGTGTAAAATTGTTTATTGAAGTTCCCATCTAAACGATTTATATCCAATGTTTATTTATAAACGATTTATATCCAATATTTATTTCATGTCCTGCAATTGAAAACTGACACTAGAAATAATGTTCATTTCTCTATTAACAGTGAACTAATCATGTGACCCAGACACCAGACATGCTGCAACCCCGGCGCAGTGCCCAAGACGTCCTACTGTGTGACTCCTGTGAAACTGCCCCCCTACAGAGTCACTGTGAACGTTGTAATATAAATCTCTGTACTAACTGTGTAGGAAAACATCTCTTGGATTCGTCTAGAAAACACCAAGTCATACCGTTCATCGAGAGAAGTTCTACTCCTAACTACCCAAAATGCCACAGCCACCCCGACAAACAGTGTGAACTTCACTGTAAGAAATGCGACCTTCCCGTCTGTTCTACCTGCGCCTTATTTGGTAAACATAAAGGTCACGATATATCAGATATTCAGAAAGAACTCAGCGCTAAAACACAAGATTTACGAAAAGATTTGGAAGAACTCGAGACCAGAATTTACCCTCGATATGAAGAAATTGTCTCCGATGTCCAAACTGAGAAAGCCGAGTTAGAAAGGAAGTACGGGAAACTGACCACAGCTGCCGACCAACAAGGAGAAGCCTTACACCGGGAGATCACCGCCATTGTCAACAAACGGAAATCCGACATAGCGGAGATGAAAACAAAACATCTGGCTGTCTTAAATAAAAACACAGATGAAATCACACACAGTATTACTGAACTCAAACAAATCATTCTAAATCTGAAGGCAATATTGGAATCCAATGACGTCTCCCTAATCTCTACCTACAAATCTAGGAATGCCGAGTTCAGGAGATTACCCCCAAAAGTCCAAGTTACATTACCAAGTTTGTCAGCTCAGAAAATAAACACAGAACAGCTCCGTGAAATGTTTGGTTCTCTGTCGCCATTATCCATTAACACAGAAGAACAAGGTTACATAATGAAGTCAGCAGAAGCTGTATCGTCTCCTCCAGTCAAACCACTGCTTGATGAACCGCGCGTCACCGCCACCATAGACACTGGGTATAGCAGACTATACGGTGTTAGCTGTGTCAGTGAAGAACAAGTCTGGACACGCGGGGATAACGAAATCATGAAGCTCCTCAACCTCCGGAGTAAACTACTGACATCAATACAAACCAAGTCAGGGAGACAACCAGGGGGCATAGCAGTGACACGGGACGGGGATCTTGTTTATACTGACTATAGAGATAAGACTATAAACCTGGTCAAGAATAAAGAGATACAGACCGTGATCACACTACAGAGGTGGATGTCTTTCATACTACAGGGGTGGGGACCTCACGGTGTCTGCCGTACCGCCTCTGGTGATCTCCTGGTTACCATGAACAGTGATGATGGAAAACAATCCAAAGTCGTGCGTTACTCTGGCTCCACAGAGAAACAAAGCATTCAGTTTGATGATCAGGGCCGTCCTCTCTATTCACGTGCTCGTCACATCAGTGAAAACAGGAACCTGGATATCTGTGTGGTTGACTGGGACGTTGATGCAGTAGTGGTGGTCAATCAGTCAGGAAAACTCCGATTTAGATACACTGGTCATCCCTCTAATACCAAGCAATCATTTACTCCAGTCGGCATCACTACAGACAGCCAGAGTCACATCCTGACAGCAGACTATAGAAATCACCGTATCCACATCCTAGATCAGGACGGACAGTTCCTCCGTTACATTCACTGTGATTTACGCGGTCCATTTGGTTTATGTGTGGACATCAGAGACAACCTCTTTGTGGCTGAGTGTGTCACTGCTAAAGTGAAGAAAATCCAATATCTATAAACGGTGTAAATTACACATCTCAACACTGTGTTAATTACAGATCCAAACACCGTGTTAATTACAGATCTAAGCACGGTGTTAATTACAGATATAAAAACCATGTTAATTACCTAGCTATTTAAACCTACATGTATATGTACTTAAAGTAGCTATTTCTACTTAATACTTTTACCTGTTTTAGGAAATATAAATAAATAATGATTAAGGCGCATCTTTTTAACAGGTCAGTCGTTTTATGTAGCATGTTGTGCATCTGCACTGCAAAATTCGGAGTGTAAATTTGAATACTTTATGAGGGTGGAGAATGCAAAGGAAATGCATGATAATTCGCCCCAAAAAACTTTGATGTAAAAATGCATGACGGTAAACTTTAAAATTAATACAGATTTGTAAAACATTCTACACTTTTTATCACGTAGCTTTGATCATAAGCTCCTAAAAAATGGAACTGGGTGTTGTTATTGATGCAAATTTGAAAGGTTAGAAAGTAAACATTTTTTGTCCAATATTTTTGTGGTATTCATCGTCAGTGTAAGTGAATCAAGATCTTTGGTACACACCATATTGCACCGTTCCTGCGTTTGACCACGAAATGCAAGTAAAGGAAAAAGTAGTTAAAAATAGCTACCTGGAGTAGGTTTAAATACCTACGTAGCTATAAGTAGCTACGTAGGTAGAAATAGTCTTTGGACTGGACCTGTTTAAAACTGTAAGTAATTACAACTATGTGATGCTTACAAAAGTGTGTATGATGTGTAATTAACATGTGTATTGATAAAGTTATATTTATCTTGGGCGTATATTGAACATTATTCTGTTTGTCAAGTTTTAAATTACAGTGTATATCTTTTGGTATTTGTATTATGTTTCAATGTATATATTATAGATAAACATTTATAGAATACAATCTTACATTATGACTGAGTACTTACTTAGCTGTGTAGTACAGTAACATATAGTGACCCCCAAACGTCCGGTCTTCTGATCCAAGGTCACAGTCTTCTGTTTACCATCAATGACGTCACAACGCGTATCTCCACAGTCCTACAAAATCAACACAGACAAATAGAAATCTTATCAAACTCAATTTCCAAGAATATCGTATTAATTTACCTCAACAAAGTACAGATTTGATTCAGACAATCTTAACAATATTAACACTTATTAATGGTAAAACTATGATTTATCATCAGATTTTGTAAATTGATTAGCTCACCGGGACGATTTCCAGACCACAGGGGCTCGGTTGTCAGATACTGAAGTTTTGTATCATTTGTTCCCGAATAATAAATTGGAAGTTTTGCATGATTTGTGTCCGAATAATAGATTATATAAATAAAACCCACCACCAAAATTCGGATGGTTTTTTGTTTTGTTTTTTGAGGTTTTAAAAAAGGTGTATCATGTGTACATAATAATAACCGAGCCCCTGTGCTTCAAATTTAGGCCTATGCTCTGAGCTTACGATCATTGAGCAGTGAGGGTTCTTTAGCGTACCACACCTACTGTGACACGGGACATGAGTTTCTAAGGTCATCTCCGAGGACCCGTGACATTCCGTCTGATGCCGAGCGTTTGGCGATAGAATTGTCACTACCTGTTTTAACAACTTAGGTCTGTCGCGGCCGAGATTCGAACCCCGACCTTCCACATGTGGGGCGAACGCTTTCCCTCTAGACCACATATGCCTTATAAGGGAACATTCATTTGGTACCAAGACTTTTTATCTAGTGACCTTGACATTTGACCTACTTTTTGAAAACATTAACCTGGGCTAATCTTTTGAATCAAAGGGGATAGGGTTTTGATAATTCACATATGAATGCTTCATGAAGAGACCTTTCTTTTGTTTTGGTACCTTGACATTTGACCTTGTAAACTTGACCTTCGACTTTGACCTACTTTTCAAAAACTTTATACTTTGTTATATCTTTTGAACCAAAAGTAAAATGGCTTTGATATTTAATATTTAGATATCTCATGACCAAGCCTTAGATATAGTATCGAAACCCGCACCTATTGACCTTGGGCTTCGGCCTAATTTTCAAAAACTTTAATCTTTTGAACTAATGGGACTAGGGGGTGTTGGTGAAGTAGAGTCGTGCTTCTGGCGAGCTATGTTGTCTTCTGACAAATCTTGTTTTTGTATTTCTGACTGGTGAATAATCAACAAGAATTAACAATTCAGCAAACAGCAAGGTAGATTGATAGAATGGAAAACAAGAGTTATTCTCAGATTCAAATGAAACAAATTTTCCCTGCTTGTGGGACTAACCAGTCACTTATCTGACCATCAATGAATTTTGTGGAATGGTCAGTGTTATGAAGAATAAGTCCAGTAGACTGGCTTTGGTGTGGGTCCTGCGATTTGGGAAGAACTATACATTCAATCGTCTCCTCGCACCATACTTTGATTTTCATATACTCAAGTTCAACCAGAATCTCTCAGATCTATCAAAAGAAATGTTTTATCATATTATATCAGATAAATTCCTCAAAGAACAGGGTTCCTTGTATTTAAATGTAAAAATCAAAGCATAATTATTTGGAACCACAAGAAAATTATTTGAAAAATAAAACGAATATATGAATAAATCGTCATTTTGATTCTGGTTTTTGACAAAAATATCAAAATAGGGAGTGGGGGTTGAAGAGCTTAAAATAGCATACAAGACCATTTTTGATAAAATGTTCAGACAAGGTGGGGGGGGGGGGGGGTAAACACCTATACACCCTCTAAATCCGGCACTGCCTTAAATAGTTAGTTTTAGCTCACCTGACCTAACAAGTTAGCTTTTTTGATCACCTTTCGTCTCTCCTTTGTCTGTGAACTTTCCACATTTTCACCTTCTCCAGAACCATTGGACCAATATCAATCAAACTTGGTAAGTTGATATAAATTATCCTTTGTGTAAAGGGGCTTCAGGTTTGGTCAAATGAAGAGCCATACCATCTATAAAGAGGAAAGAATCACGAAATGCAAAAATAGGGTGGGGGCATTTAAAAATCTTCTCAAGAATCGCTGGACATGTTGAAATTTACGTGAAAGTTTCCCGGAGACAGTGCAAATTCAAGCTTAATCAAACATGGCCCTGGAGTTAGGGTGGGGCTACAATAGAGGATCAAAGTTTTACATGCATGTAGGGGCGCAAATAATTCAAAATGTCTTCAGTTATTTGCGTTTACATTAATTAGGCGCTTCAGTACAAGATTAAGAGGATGTTCATGGAACAAAATGAGGCCTTTTTCAACCCCCCACCCCCCCGCTTGAGAACTTTTTTGCGGCGATAATTTCTCTGAAATGTGCAGATTCCTTTCTATCTCATCCCTCTTTCGATTTATGGAATCGTTTCACGCTTTTTGAAAGCTTTAGAGATTGGCCTTCCACCGACTCATTTTATCATAAAGGTCTATAGACAGGGAATGCACACATTTCAGAGAAATTATCAATTTGATTGGGGGGGTTAATCAGTATCCATATTTCAGCAATCTGATTAAAATAATATCTTAGATCCACTCCGTTATGTAGCTACATAAAGATCTGAAGACATCCCGTATGATCTTTGTGTAGCGACATAGCAATAAGTTAAAGGAGCTGAGCGGATAAAACATCTTATTTTAATCAGATTGCATCAGATCCTCCTAGGCACCTGATCCCACCTCTGTTGTGTCCAGGGGTCCGTGTTTGCCCAACTCTCTATTTTGCATTGCTTGTAGGAGTTATGAGATTGATCACTGTTCGTTATCTTCACCTTTCATACTTCAGTGCCTGTGATCTCGACGGTACAGCATGAATTAGCTAGACTAGAAGTTCTCTCATTTAAACCATATTCTGCAGTAAATAAAATTCTGACGTAATCCAGTAATTAATTTATGATAACTTACCTAATAGTACATTACCTGACAATCACTAAGTACTGTCCTCCGACGCAAGTCCATTGTCTGACAGGATGAAAGTGTCGTCTGATCAATCAAGAAAGACAACCTTTCTATTTCTGTGACGTAGTAAACAGCAAAAACTGTAGGAGTTATATTTCTTGATGCATACCCTGATAGGATACCAATCCAGGTGCGGATCCAGAAATTGAAGTTAGGGGCATAACTTCACGAGGCAAGGGTCTGTCTTAAGGCTTTCAGTGGGTCCAGGGCGAAGCCCTGTTGGGGCCTAAGGATTGAAGCCTTGCTGCAGCCCAGGGGGCGAAGCCCCCGCAAGCTCCTGTGGTCATTTAAAATCACAAAACTTCTTACAACTAAGGTCATACATATTTTATTTCTGTCTTATACCAAAATATGAGCGTAACTACGCCAAAACTAATCATGCAAGATTTAGCGTCTGTGTATATACAGTGTGTACTTAATTTGACTCATTCAGGGATTTATTGGTGAAGAATTATCAAAGAAGATTATGTACAGTGCTTTAAGATTAAAATTTGAATTTGTGAAATGGGCCACTGGATTTTAATGGGCTTGAAATATGCTTTCTATATAGTCAAAATGACTATTTTGTGTTATTTTAATGAGATGAAATTGATAAAATGATACAGATTAAAAAAAAAACTGGAATGAAATGGAAGCCCTCTCAATATATCACGTGTAGTTTACAGTTCATATAGCCTGTAGTAAATGTTCTTTAAAAAAAATGAAATTTCTTTCCTTATAAGCTGTCCTACTGATATGCTTTATGGGCCTAAAATAATAAACTTATCTAATAAGTAAGCTGAAAACAGAAAAAAAAATTGCATGTTTTTGCTGGGTTTTTTTTTTGTTTTTTTTTATTACTGGTTTTTTGTAAACAACACACCATGATTTTACATAGATTTTCTATATTAAAAAAAAATCCTTTTAACTAAAAGCACCCCAGCAGTATATTATAAAGAAAATACTTCATGTTAAATAAATTTGGTGATAAGTATTGTAAATTTCTTTTTCTTCAATTATCTTCACCTTCAATCATTTTGTTATACATTCATGTACTATATTCATTTTAATTTGTCATAACTGACCTTTGCCCTATGGAAAGGGCTTATATAGGCATTGTATCTGCTGCATATTCCTATTTATGTATGTATTTTCTATATACACATGAATATTTATTGATTGTATCTAGCTTAACGTCTCGCTCGAGATTTTTCAAGGTGAAGGGCTTCAAAGTTAGACCTATGCTCGGCGTTTACGGCCATTGAGCAGTGAGGGTTCCTTATCGTGCAACACTTACTGTGACACGGGACAACCGTTTTTAAGGTTATCTCCGAAGACCTGTGAAATTCGCACCTGATGCCGAACGTTTGGCGATGGAACTGTCACTACCTGTTTTAACGACTTAGGTATGTCGCGGTCGGTATTTTAACCCCGGACTTCCGCATGCGGGGCGAACGCTCTAACCTTTCGGCCACCGTGGCGGTACATGTATCTGTTGAAATGGGAAAAATTGAAAATAAGAATTCATATAATTAGGACATGAATACTCCGCCCGATCTGACCTTTCTAATGCAATATGAAAATAATGGACCCATGAGTCACTTTGGCCCATATATAAAAACTTCCCCTACATACATGTATTTGCATGTAAAATTTTGATCCCCTATTCTGACCCCAACCTACCCCCGTGGGCCATTGTTTTTACAAACATGAATCTGTACTATGTCAGAAAGCTGCCATGGAAAATTGAACTTCTCTGGACTAATGTTTTTTGAGAGGATTTTTAAAGATTTTTCCTATATATTTTCATGTAAAAAGCTGATTCCCTATTGTGGCGCTACTCTATCCCAAAGGCCATGAATTTAGCAAACTTGAATCTGCACAATATCAGGAAGCTTCCATATGAATTTGAGCTTTTCTGGCCCAGTGGTTCTTAAGAGGAAGATTTCTAAATGACTCCTCCCTATTGTTGTTGATTTTTTGTAAATATCTCTCTTTTGAAGGGGAGATAGCCCTTCATGTAAACAAATTTAAATTCCTTTCATCCAGGGATAATTTCTACCAAGTTTCGATGAAATTAGCCTGCTGGTTCTAGAGAAGAAAAATTCTAAAATTTGTCAGTGTTATTTCACTATTTCTCTATAATTATTTCCCCTTCGAGAAGGACATTGTCCCTCATTTGAACAAAGTTGAATCCCCTACATAATAATTATAATGAATAAACACGGACCCCTGGATATACAAGAGGTGAGATCAGGTTCCTAGGAGGAGTAAGCATCCCCTGTTGACCGATCACACCCGCCGTGAGCCCTATATCTTGATCATGTAAAAGGAGTTATCCGTAGTCAAAATCAGTGTACCAAGAACGGCTTAACAATCGCTATTAAACACGTCAGACAGCATTTAACCCAAACATAGGTCGTATTTACAAATTAGATCATTATATCGACCATGGAATTTGCGAAATGCTTACTTTAAACGCGATTGTTTATTGATCCTATCATGATATCCTATTTAGTATGATATGTAAAAACTCCCTGACTAGCGGGATCGGCAAATTAAAAACAACTGAAACGTCAGTCCAGATCTCGATATATTTCCTCAAAAGCCGGTATAGGTACATCTGTAATTATATACATGTAAAACTTATACGGTACCAATTTTGATGCACCAGATGCGCATTTCGACAAATAATGTCTCTTCAGTGATGTTCAACCGAAATGTTTGAAATCCGAAATAACAGTGAAGTTTTAGAGCTATTATAGCCAAAAACAGCGTGCCAAAAAAGTCGAGTCAAATTCGTCTAAGGATAAGAGCTATGCATAAGGGAGATAATACTTAATTTTGAAATACATATATATCTATACATATGATTATATTATCAATCATTCATTCCTGAACATTTGATTTAAAAGTGCTCGAATTAATTTCTTAAAAATAAACAACTGTACTCTATTCAATTTCAAAAGTTCATTCATAGATGCATCATGCTCGGATCTGGGGTGGGGCGGGGGGGGGGAGGGGAGATTGCAAAGTATATGTACATGTATCATCGAGATTTATGAGTGATTGCATTTGTGCGCTCAGTAATGTGGAAAGAACAAAATTATCGTTGAATGATTTTGTACAAAAGGTTATCAAAGGAATACATACTGGAACAACCTGTTTGATATCTGTTTTATATTCTTCTTTACATTTACAATTCACATAATAGATTACATTGATTGTTTTTGTAACAAATCATTAACATCCGATACTTAACCATAGGTTGGGATTCAATGTAGATGTATTAATATTTATACTTTTCACTTTTTTCCGACCGTGTAAACCTTTGATTATATACTATTACATAAAGTCATTGGCTTAATCACAAAATACATGGGATAAACTGGACTAACAGGCCACCTAGAGGCTATTACAAAGGTGGATGATCTTAAAGGAAAGACAGCTACAAATATTGAGGTCAAGGTCACAAAAGATCGTCCATCTCTAAATCTGTATGCTATCATTATGACATGATTTGGCCAAAAAAATTCCATAGCGACCTTCCATTTTTTTATGCAAATGTAGTTAATTGAATATAAAGTAATATTAGTCTAGTTTGTATGGAATGAGATGAAATTTATAGAAATATGGGGTACTTTCTGAATAATCAACTTAATTGATTTTTCATACAAATTACTTCTTTCCGAATCCCATGATGCAAACAAACTAGACACTTACTCCTTAGATGTATTAAATATGTTAAAGCATCCTTTTCAGATCAAAAACCACAAATCTACAATTTGTTGAATTATCTTCAATTAGATTAAGGTTTGTTCAGTCCATTTCAATATATCTACATGTCCAATGGTTTTGTCTTCGATATCTTTACCGATTGAAATGATAGCCATTTCCGCATGAATGTGAAAAAGATTTGCGTATGAATCTTGCTAAATATAGTATGACTATTCTTATGACTGGGAGTTCCAACAAAAATGAAAAGTAGAATTATAAAACAAAATTAAGCGACCCTGGTGAATGTTGTAGCCCATGGAATTTTTGTTGACTTCGTCTGTATTTTGGCTGAGAGGAGTAATCCATGGCTTTTTGTTGGTGCCTCTTGTTAGATCAGGGTACTTCTTTCAGGTCACCTGAGCTAGAAATTCCTCCATTATCATTTTTTTTAAATTCCTTCTCATAATACACGTGACCAATTTCAACCAAATTTATCACAAAGCTTCAAGTTTATTCAAATAGTGTCATGTTCCTCTCGAAGGTTTAAAGAAATCTCTTTAAAAAGAATGAAGATAATGAACAGTGACTAATCTTACAGGACTATGAACCAGAAATGTCAAAACTTGTTTGGAAGATTCTTTATATAATTAAAAGTCAGAATTATTTAATCTCCCGGGGCCAAGGTAGGTAAAAATAGGGGTTCAACGATTAACATTGGAATATACATACATATAACATCACTGAAAGACAAAGAGAGTGCAATTTGTCAAATTGATATGAAAACACTTTATTACATCCCCTCTCACAGTACAAGATTTGTTTAAACTTCCTCTCCGGTGACCTTGCCCTTTCACCTATTTCATTAAAACTATATTGGAACCAGTGTTTTTATTTATTATCCCATCCCTGGTGTTTCCAGGAGTCCGTATTTTCCTACTCTTCATTTTGAGTTTTTATAGGAATTATTGGATTGGTCATTGTTCGTTATCTTCAACTTTTCATGTGAAAGGCGTCAATTCTGCAAGTTTCATCAAGAAAACTCGGAAAAGAAATGTGACTGAAAGCGAACAAACAAACGCACGTTCTATCCCTGAGGTAATTCCGTAGAATATTAAATATATGCTACGCAATTAATATGATCCTTGATTGATTGTGATAACGAACAGTGATCAATTTCATAATTCCTATAAGCAATAGAAAATAGATGTTGGGAAAACACGGACCCCTGGACACACCAGAGGTCGGATCAGGGGCATAGGAGGAGTAAGCATCCCCTGTCGACCGGTCACACCCGCCGTGAACCCTATATCTTGATCAGGTAAGATGTCAAAATTCATAATTATCTGTAATTTGTTAATACTGTTTTGAAACCAAGGGTCAACGTAACCGCCTTATAACCAGGGATCAACATGATCAAAAACAACGAATCCATCCTCGGGATTAAAGCAAGAACATCACTAACGATGCAAAATCCACCCGTAATTTAACATTCTGTGCTCATAACATGAAACTTATTTAAAAGTTTGAATTTCATTTTCAAAAATGTCAGTACCAACGAAAAAAATCTGAGCAGCGGAAAGCTAAGTCTTAAAGCATTCAAGGGAAAGTCCGACATCCGATTACCTATATAAAAAATATAGACGGGCAAACAGTACCATACTATAGATAAATACGTCCCATCTAAAGATGACGTACAAAGAGAGGTCAAATCCTCGGCTTGCAGTATTTAGATTAACCATCGGAAACAGAAGGAACTTAATTCTAGTGATCTTTAAATTTCCACAAAAACTATGAAATGGAAACAAATCATTCAATATAGGTGGTAATATTATCTAACATGGTTGTATTTGAAATGCCTCATTTCCTTTAAAGCTTACCTGGCCGTCTCAAGATTTGCAAATAAAGAGTCTTTCAGACCTCTCTGGTTAGCATCAATTAGTTTTATGTAACATTTATGTAACATTCATACTAAAGTCAGTCTATATACAATGGTGTTTTTCTTGCCCTAGTTTTTATAAAACGGGAATACTGCACTTCAATATTGACGAAACAATTACCAGGTGAACTGAACAGGCACTCAAGAGCAAATCTTGTATTTATTGATTTTTTCAAAGCGAAATATCTTTTCACTTAGTTGCACAAATATTCTATCGGCAAAGCCAAACTTTTTTTTTCTAAAAAGAAGGCTATTTTAAAAACTGTACCGGTGTAGCAGGTCTGGTGTTTGTAGACTTGTACTTGGCGTTCCGTGGGTATGGATAGCATCTTTAAGAGCGCTGTTAACGTGAAATTTTGTGAAATAGAAGACTGTGAATTCCCTCTAAAATGTTTTTGTCATGATTGTTGTATGGGCCTGTGTTTCAGGTGTTCTAAGATTCATTTTAAACGCAGAAATTCTCACAGGATTGTTTTGTACAGAGAGAGAGCAAAAATCAGGAGTAAAGCTTGTGGAAGTCATATGTGTCTCCTAAAGGGACCGTGTATGGAAGTTTGCTGTTTCACTTGTAGAAAAGTAATTTGTGATAGTAGTATTGAAGATCACGAGTTTCATTATACCATGACAACATCGGAACAACTTGTATATTTTGAAAGAATGATCAACTATTTGAGGCTCGTTCGTTCAAAGATCAGGAACATTACAAAATTTTTAGCAAAAATTGAACAAGGAGTTCCTGTTAATTATGGAAGATCCAAACAATTGAAGTGGAAAATGAAACATGCTTTCCTAACTACAGCAAGATATAACTTACCTCACCTAACTGACATCAAGCGTAGAGGAGAAGAGTACATTCGTCTATGTAGACAAATGCAGGATTCTTTTAGCCTTGGACAAACTTTGTCCAAAAACGTCCCGAATGCAACATTCATAACAGCACCAAATATTAATGTCATTTCGATTGCTAACCCAGGTGGCCGCCCCAAAAAGAATTTCGGACCTCTTTTGATATGCAATATCCGGATTTTCACCAAACCATTTTCAGGTGTAAAACTCTTTGGCAGCAGTGACATCAGCGTTTGGGTACACGAAAAGAACGCTAGAGTTTTAAGCCACCATGACATCTGTGGGAGTTGTCGCAGTAAATACATTTTAGATATGGTTCCAGAATTCGTCACCTTAGCTCGAGATCATATAGTATACGTAGATAACTCCAAAAATACAGTATACAAACTTTCTTCTAAAGGTACACAAAAACTGGTGCAGGAGTCTGCTAATTGTACACAAAAACTGATGACGGAGTCTGCTAATTGTACACAAAACCTGACGACGGAGTCTGCTAATTGTACACAAAAACTGGTGACGGAATCTGGTATCATCACGGCTATTTCGTCTTCCTCAAACGACTCTTTGCTGGTCTGTACCTGTAACATGGCCACAGGTAGAGGAGAAATTCGCAAATATGATATCAGTGACGGGAATTTATTGCAGATCCTGGCAAGTAGTAGCGAATTTCCATTTTCCTTTTACGATCTGTTAAATGTGTTTTCCGTCACTGAAAATATTGACGGTAGTGTGTGGTTCTTAGCGCTGCTTGATAGGTCAGAGGTCAGGAAAATCGTCAAAATCAGTAGATGTTTCACTGATCGCAATGATTCATTCGCGGTGGCCCAAGTTCTTGACAACTTGCGGACCATTTGTCCAATGGAGATAACACACAACAGCAGAGGTGACATTTTGATCTTAGACGACAATAAAAAAGAGGTCCATATCGTGAACAAAATTGGGAATCTGACGTGGTCTTGGTCTTTTAGAGGGAATATTGAAAGTATTTGTGTTGATCCCTCAGACAAATTATGGGTAGCCGATTCTGACGGCGATATTAAAGCTTTTGGATGTTATAGATTGTGTAAACCAATTTCTCGGCAAGGAGTCAAAAATGTTCTAAAGAAATACTCAAAGAATCGTTTCTGGGGTGTGAGTCATGCGAAATCGTTAGCTTCTAGTGTAACGTTTAGCAAACATTTGAAAAAGCACCACAACGAAATATCCTGTGAAATCTGTTCATTTTCATATATGTACCCATCGTTGCTAGCCACGCTTCCTGAGTCCGGAAGTACCAACCTCAAACCGAATTGACGTAGCGTGAACGGAGACAATTAACATGTTTTGCGATGATGGTCCGAGCCCGGTAATTTATCATTTCCAGTATCTTTAGTAACTTGACTCTAATTCAGGAATCAAATGTATCATACCAGATGGAAAACCAACACAGTGCCGTCCTGCTGTCACCGAACGGTTACCAAGAAATGTCACTCAAAAGTCCGCTTTGGTGTATGTGAGTAATCGTCTGTCGGTGAATCCCAGAGTTAGACATATAGGTACGTTCTACATTCAAGTTCCTGATAGTATTTAGAGGTATGGTGCGATCTCAGTGGCGTTTTGCACGACGTGTGTACCATCGATGCACCGAATTACGCTAGGTAAACGCCGGCCTTATCATCTGTTCGACTTCTGGAGAACCCGTACCCAGGATAACTCGTACCCAGGAGAACTCGTACCTAGAAATTTGGGTAAGAGTTCTCCTGGGAAATCGTACCCTGGAGAAGTCGTATCCGAGTACGACTTCTCCAGGAGAACACGTACCCGGGTACGAGTTTTCCAAGAGAAGTCGTACCTATCAATATCTGGGTACGAGTTCTCCTGAAGAAAAACTTTGTCATTTTATCAAATAGAAATGTGGGTACGAGTTCTCCTACAGAAAAAAACCCTGTCATTTCTGTCATAAAAGTCTGGGTACGAGTTTTTCTGGGGAAAAAACATTGTCATTTTATCTGATAAATCTGGGTACGAGTTCTCCTGCAGAAAAAAAACTTTGTCAGTTCTGTAATAAAAAAAAATGAGTACGAGTTTTCCTGGAGAAAAACTGTCATGTCTGTCAAAAATCTGGGTACGAGTTCTCCTGGTGAAAAACTTCCGTCATTTTGTCATAAAAATCTGGGTACGAGTTCTCCTTTATGTGCCGGAGAATAGAGGTCCGCTATAAAAATGCTATGTCGGAAGTTAAAAATTGGTGTTTAATTGCAATAATTATACTAATTATCGTCTCACGCCAAACCGCAATTCAAATGAGAGAAAAAAACAACAAACAAGTACGATCATTGTATTCACTTTTTTTATTCAATTGAAAATCATGTTCATAGTAAATTATGTATAATGTATGAAATCCTTGATTTTCGCAAGGAGAAATTGTACCCAAATTCCAATACCTAAAATGGTATAATTCTTAATGAGATAAACTCATATCAAAATTTTGATTACTATATAATGACAAACTTTTTTCTCCAGAAGAACTCTTACCAGAATTTATATAACAAAAAAACCATAGTTTTTCTCCAGGAGAAAACGTACCCAAATTTCTGGGTACGAGTTTTCCTGGGTACGCGTTCTGCTGGATACGAGTTCCAAGCTGATTCTTTGAGTGCAGCAATTTAGCAGAATGAGTAATGCTATCAATTAATGTGTTCAATAATTCAGAATTAAAGACCCATTAATTATTTGAAGAAATCTTTTATTGAATTGTTACGCACATCAATCAATTCAATTCCTGATATCTTCAAATCATTAAAAATATTATAACCCTATCAAAGAATTAAAACTCATCGAGATCACAAGCACCGTACGTAACAATCACATACAGCCTTAACGTCAGCCTTGCATATCAATCTAATTAAAATCAGCTCCTCGATCCGCTCCTCTGTTCCCCTTGTAGCGACATAAACAAAATCAAGGAGCTGATTTTAATCAGATTGTCTTGCATATCAAATCTCATGATTAAAACTTAAAGCCCTATCTCCAGGCTTATTTAAATCAACTAAATCTGAAGTATCGCACAGAATGGTACATTATAGCCTTAGGCACCGGTCTCATATATCCACTGAAACTCAGGCATCAAACGTAATAATGAATTATAGCCCTAGTACCGGGTGTATATTTAAACTAAATCTCAAAAACTGTGCATAACACCTTATAATCTTAGCACCGAATTTATATATCACTAAATCACAAACAAAAATTTTTCATATCAACTAAATATCAAACTCCGTACATGATAATAACTTAATAACTTATAGATTTAGCACCAGATTTAAATATCAACTAAATCACAAGTTTTCAGATGATTATTTAATGTAAATCTGAATAATCTACATGGGAATGCTTACTCCTCCTAGGCACCTGATCCCACCTCTGGTGTGTCCAGCGGTCCGTGTTTGCCCAACTATCTATTTTGTATTGCTTATGGGATTGATGAGATTATTCACTGTTCGTTATCTCCACCTTTCATGCATGCCAACATTCGCAACATTAATAGTGAGCGCTTCAAAATGTATTATTGCAACAAGGTAACTATAAATTTGTGTATCATATGACAATGAGTTGGACTGTGATACATTATAGATTTGCATGTTCATCGATTGTCATCGGTTCATCGGTTGTCTGAATTTCTGAAACAACATTTGAATATAACCATTTTTTCTTTATTTCAGATTCTATACATAAATTGCCATTTGCCAGTTTCCATATATGTACAAGAAAAAATACAGTGATGAAAGTTGAGAAAAAGACAGACATTCCTTTTTGATGTTACATATTGTATATGTATGACAGTTAGGCTATCTATAGCGTAATAACGATAAACATGTGAAGTGTTTGCTAATTTAGAAATGGAAGACATTTTCTGAAAGTGTCATTTAGATGTGTTTGATAGATACCTGTAGTTTTTATACAATACATATTGAAAGAAAGCCTTTTAGAAGGCAAATTTAATGAAGAGGATATGCATAGATATGGATGTCAGAAATATAAAAGAATATTTATTAACTTTCTTGTTATACCTGTACTAAGGACAAATGATCAAAGTAAAAAATTATCATTTAAGAAATAAAGGGTCAATATCAAGGGTGAATAATTTGTATTAAAGGAAGGTCCTGGACCCTTTCCAGGGAATGATAACTGCAAAATATGATGGGTTATTCAAATCCGCTGTAGATCCACAGGACAAGAAATGACAAAACTGTGTGAATACCGTTGTATAGGATTTCAAAACATTGTTTTTGAGGACATAGTGGCGCCATCATATAAGAGGTCCATTTATTTATTGTTTGGAAATGGTGTATTTGTAAAATAATTAAGAAATTAATTGTTGTTTGAAGTTAACTTGCTTTCCTAATTGGTCTTAATTTCAGAAAGATTTTACATGTTAAAAAATTGTTTTCTGGAAAGCGATAAATCATTAAATTTGTTCAAGTCTCTTAGAAGAGAAATTTAAAAAAAAAAAAGTTACATTGCGGACCAGATCCATATAATTACAAACATCAACAGAACACGGTGTATACTACAAAGAATTATACTTAGGCACATAGAACCTGGGATGGGAGGATGGGAGGGGGTTAACCACCCTCCCCACTTAGGTGACAAATGTGCCTTCCATGTAAAATAATAAAATGGACAATATAATCAAAACTTAACATGAAATCAACAAACCAAGTTGCTTTATACCGAAAAGAGTAGCATTGTGTGGTTTTTAGTTCACCTGAGCTAAAAGCTCGAGTGAGGATTTGTGATCACCCTTTCTTGTCGTAAAAAGCGACTAAATGGGCTGTCCTTCGGACGAGACCGATAAAACCGAGGTCCCGTGTCACAGCAGGTGGGGCACGATAAAGAACCCTCCCTGCTCAACGCCATAAGCACCGAGCATAGGCTAAAATTTTGCAGCCCTTCATCGTCTCCATGTGAATGAAATATTCTCGAGAGGGACGTTAAACAATCCTTCAATCAACCTGATCACTCGTCCGTTTGTCTCTAAACTTTACACATTTTCGACTTATTCTCTAAAACCAGTAGACCAATTTCAACAAAACTTGGCAAAAAGCATCCTTGGGTAAAAGGCTTTCAAATTTGTTCAAATTAAGGGATATGCCCCTTCACAGGGGAGATAATCGCAAAAATAAGGTGGTGTCATTTAAAACTCTTCTTAAGAACCACTTGATCGGAAAAGCTGAAATTTACATGAAAGCTTCCTGACATAGTGTAGATTCAAGTTTGTTAAAACCATGGCCCCCGGAGTAGGTTGGGACTACAATAGGGGATTAAAATTTTACATACAAATATATAGGGAAAATCTTCTTCTCAAAAACCATAGGGCCAAAGAAGTTTACATTTACATGAAATCTTCCTAACATAGTGCAGTTTCAAGTTTGTAAAAATTATGGTTCGCGGGGTGGGTTGGGGCCATAATAGGGATCAAAGTTTTACATGCGAATATATATAGGAAAAATATTTTTAAATATGGGCTAAGGTGATTCAGATGAGCGATCCACTGAACCACGTAGTCGTCCACACATTAAAATTAACGTACAGGCGAAGTTGAAAATAATACCAGTGAAGTCGTTTTGATTTTTTGAATTTACAATAAAAAAAAAATGCCCTCCTGAAACGAAATTTCAAAGCTACAGTTTTATAGAGGAAAACTCGAAGAACATGTTCATGCTATTTTGTTTCACGGAGGCATTTTTTTTAAATTCGGGGATACCCCTTCATTTTAATGCTAAAAATCATATAAATCGCTTATTGCTTGATTTAAACTCAAAATATTTTGGCTAATTTTTGTCAATACATGTTTTTTAAACTTATTTTCAAAAATTATTGAATCAAGACATACGTCCCAATTGGTGTTATCATATATTTGAAGAACTTAAATTTTTCGATCTTTCATGCAACACCTTTAGGGAAATTAACATGAGACGTGCAACACCTTTCTACGTTTGCCTTACATATAGATATAAAATGTTAAATTTTAAATATCCACATCGTGTACAGTGAAAAAGAATAGGCCTACATCAATTATATTTTTCTTAATACGAATGGACGCTTTATCTGATTCTAAAGTGAAATTGTGTTGATCTGAATTTAATTATATATATATATATATATATATATATATATATATATATATATATATATATCTTCCAATTTTGGGCCCAGAAGGCATAACAGCCAGACAGCTTATAAAGATGGAAACTTTTAAAACAGCCTTAAAAGGTAGCTCACTACACTAAAGCTTATCCTCTGTATGACACCATATCACGAGATGGCGATTTAAATGTTTTGTGAAATTATTTGTATCGATCGATTTGTTTGTATAATATCATAGCTCAGTGGTTAAAGCATGGGGCTGGTGAACCGCAGATTTCGAATTCAAATCCACCAGTCTTTTGTTCATATGTGCTGAAATAATTTTTTTCAAAATCATGTTTTTATCCAAATATGTATATTTTTTGCCTTTTCTGGCCATATATGCTTATTGTATATCATCATAACTTTCATAATTAAATCAATTCGTACTGATTTGAGAAACTATTTCTGTGTGTAGTGAGCCACCTTAAATTTTACCACACGTTTGCAACTGTGATGTCATGCCGTGAACATGGTTCACATCTAAAGCGATGAGATTGGAGTTGATATACTCAGCTGACTGGAGCTTCTGTACAACGTTAATTTAAGTAAAACGAAAACCCTACATTCTCGGATTTCTAATTTAATGTAGACTCCAAACGACACATTATTTTCAATGTTCAACTCTTGGACGTTTTATTGCTTAGAATTGCGGATCTGTAGTAACCTTGTGGTTAGAATTGCGGATATGTAGCAACCTTGTGGTTAGAATTGCGGATCTGTAGTAACCTTGTGGTTAGAATTGCGGATCTGTAGTAACCTTGTGGTTAGAATTGCGGATCTGTGGTAACCTTGTGGTTAGAATTGCGGATCTGTAGTAACCTTGTGGTTAGAATTGCGGATCTGTGGTAACCTTGTGGTTAGAATTGTGGATCTGCAGTAACCTTGTGGTTAGAATTGCGGATCTGTAGTAACATTGTGGTTAGAATTGCGGATCTGTAGTAACCTTGTGGTTAGAATTGCGCATCTGTAGTAACCTTGTGGTATCCAGGATGGATTCCAGTCTTCAGTTTCAATTCCTGTGTAGACTTTTTTGAAATCGTAGTTCATATGAATTTTTTTCAACATCACGTGTTTTTTGTAATATCATTCAGAGCATCATCAACTATCTGAATAATCAGTTTGACATTATTCTAGCAAAGGTATTTTCTTGTTTCCTTCCACATTCTGTGTTTGTTTTGCTTACATTATTTATAGGCAGTCATGCCGTGTTCTCATTCTATCTTATGTCGATGAGATTACCATTACCATTCTTACCTTATCAATATCATCTCCATGTCTTCAAACTTTCTATCATATCCTTATATATCCTAAACTCTCTCTTGTTTCATTACAAAAATAAAAGTTAAAAATATTCAATTGCTCACACATTTAATCACTTACCGCCTTGTCCCCACCCTGATACCAAAAACCCCGATCTCTTACTTTTGTGTAAAGGTCTACCTGTTCATTCTAAATATCCATTTAGTTTCTATTTAGTATCAATAGCACTAAGAAAGATGTTTCTTTAATGTTCAACACATAAATATTATACATATATACCAAGTTTGGCCCTGCTGTGGAGTTCAAACCTATACCCTGGAGATCATCAAATTTACAAGTTTGGTAGAGGCCTTCCTGCTCTACATCACTATGCATTTAGGTTTTCTTACACATGTGCGGTTGCAGAGAGGAAGGTTTTTAAAAATTTGTCAACTTTGGGAATTTTCTATTTTCTGCCCCGCCTCTAAGGCAACAGAAGTCCTGACATTTATAATTAATGTTCCCCTCTTCCCAGAGATAATTCATACCAAATTTGAAAATAATGTAAAAGGTAGTTATCAAGAATTAAAAACGCACGACGGACGCAATAGCTCACCTGAGTCTACTCGGGTGACCTAAAAAGGCAGGAGAAATGATCAATTTCTTACAATTTAATAGAATATACATCTCTCAAACAAAATAAAAAATTGGAATTCTTTCTAGAAAATGAAACATGTTTGGAGTAAATCATACTGTATTTTGTTTCAAAGATTTTGTCGAAATCATAAAAAGTTTGCCATCTGCTTAATGTGGCGTTATATTATCTTAATGTTTCGTTATTTTAATAATCATTTTAGCATATACTTTATTTCCACGACAGAAGTACATCACTTCTATAGAAAAAATACCATAGACATGCAACACCCTCATATTTAGAGAGATAGAAATGTTTCTTAGGCCAACCTATTCAAATGGACAGGTTTGTGTTATTTCAATTTTTTTATTCTACGTCTTAACTGTACCAAAACCATCACAAAATTGACCATTGATTTGTATTCTTAACAAATATCTTGTGAAGACTCCCGTTGCATTCGATTAGCCGCAACGAAGCCTTTCCTCGGGCAATCTTTGAAAACTAACCGTACAAGAAGCCCTTTACTATTCGTATATTTTGGTCAGCATATATATGAATGTTACATCTTGTGCACGCACAAAACTAACAATCTGCTTCCTGGGGTCATATCGCCATTGATTCAACAAACATTTTTAATGTACAAACAGGGAAGACTTTGAAGATTCACATGACAATCAAACTCCGACGTCGAATAACGTAGAGAAAAGATTCATTTTTTGTTGGTAAAAGGTTGAAATTATGTTGATAATAGTTGATTTTTTGTTGGTAAAAGGTTGAATTTATGTTGATAATGTTTGATTTTATGTTGATAATATTGGTTAGTTTAAACAATATTTATTCGTGTACCTGAAAAGTCGAAACGAAACAAAACTTACAGAAACGAAATCTACCGAAATACAATCCACCGAAACGAAACGAAACCTAACGAAAAAGATTGTATAACCGAACTCTTTTAATTGTAATAATCAAAAATGGTATCTCAGGCCCCTGTAAATATTATCACATATAAAAAGCATTCGCCTCCCCTTTGATGTAGTCGTTCAGGTTGACTGATACAAAGTTTTAAACGTTGGGAAATCCCTCCTCCTCTTTTCCAACGTACGAGGAGGGAGGATGTCGCCGGCGTTGGATCCGCCTATTCGCAAAAATATGTGTTTCAGCATTTTTTATTTATTTATTTTTTATTATTTTTTGCTCTGAAGACAAATGTATGTACATACATGTGGATACTAGCTGTTGTTTTTCCAAGATAGACAAATAAATTGGTAAATGTTCATGAATATTTGAGTTTTGTTTAAACGCCGAACGGAAAACTGAACGGAAATTGTTATAATGTAGCAAAACTAACACCAAAAATCACACAAGTATGCCTTATTTTGATTGAAATCAACTATTAAGAATTTGTTCACAAGCGGTAAAACAATTTTATCTGAAAATTCTGCGACATAAATTGATTAAGCTAAGTTGGATATTTATGTAAAAGTTTTCAAATCGTTTTTCAATAATCTTGTAAAATTCATCATTTATGAAGATAGGGTGCTTTTTATTCAATAGAACATGACGACAACACGTATTGACACTCTTTGTCATGGCTTTACTTAATAAAAACATATTTTCAATTGAAGAACAATGTTCATATCAATACAACACATCAGTATGTATATCAAATAATGAAATATATGATGAAAGGTGAAGATAACGAACAGTGATCAATCTCATAACTCCTATAAGCAATACAAAATAAAGAGTTGGTCAAACACTGACCCCTGGACACACCAGAGGTGGGATCAGGTGCCTAGGAGGAGTAAGCATCCCCTGTCGACCGGTCACACCCGCCGTTAGCTCTATATCCTGATCAGGTAAACGGAGCCTACAACGACTTTGGTTAGTTATGTTCAATATGTTGTAGCATCAATAGTCCATCCTTATTTCAGTCAATCAATATGTTGTAGCATCAATAGTCCATCCTTATTTCAGTCAATCAATATGTTGTAGCATCAATAGTCCATCCTTATTTCACTCAATCAATATGTTATAGCATCAATAGTCCATCCTTATTTCAGTCAATCAATATGTTGTAGCATTTGTTTAATACAATATGCAGATGACACAGTTTTATTTTTGGATGGATCAGAAAAAAGTCTAAAAAGTGCTCTTGATCTCCTTTTTCAATTTTCAAAATTTTCAGGTTTAAAACCCAATATTTCCAAAACCAAATCAATTTGGATTGGTTCTAAGATTAATACTAAAGATACTTTTTGTAGTGATACTGGATTACAATGGACAACAGGATCATTCACAGTTTTAGGCATTACATATACTGTAAACCTTAAGAACATGGAAAAGCTTAATTTTGATAACAGGCTTACAGCTATCCAGAAAGAAATAACCCAATGGTCAAAAAGAAATATTTCTCCCATAGGAAAAATTACAGTGGTGAAAAGTTTGTTTCTATCAAAATTTACGCACTTGTTCATTTCGCTTCCCAAACCAAGTTTACAGTGGATAAAGCAACTTATAAAAGCTTTTTACAAATTTATATGGGGGAACAAAATGGAGAAAATTTCTAGAAAAACACTAGAATTAGATTTTGAAAATGGTGGGTGTAGAATGACCAATATAGAAACATTTATCAAGTCTCTCAAACTAACTTGGTTTAGGAGACTTTTTACAACTAATTCTACATGTAACTGGATAAGCTTATTTTCTGAAATTACTGGTTGTAACATTACAAAATTGTGTCATTTTGGACCTGTTTACTGTAAACAAAAAGCAAATTCCACTAGAAACTCTTTTTGGAAAGAAACTTTATTTTACTTCGCAGAATTTTTGGAAAGTTTTGAAATGAATAATTTTCACATTTTTATGGAACCCCTGTGGTATAATGATAAAATAAAGATTCAAAATAAATTCATATTTTGCAAGCAATTATATGACAAGGGGTTTCATATAATATCTGATTTATTAGATAAGCATGGTAACTTTATCAGCTACCAGAGTATCACAAATGATTACTCAATTCAGATTCCATTTACTACATATGAGGGATTAAAACAAGCTATTATGCACTCATGGCCTAATATCAAACTACTTATACATGATACAACTTTTCAACCATATCAACCTGAATTCATTAAAATTCTATGCAAATACAAAAAAGGTTCTAGGAATATTTATGACTATTTAATATCAAAATCACAGCATCGACCTATTTGTGAAAACAAATGGGATAATGATTTAAATTTGCAATTAGATTTAAATTGGAAACATGTATATACAAACATCAAATCTGTAACAAAAGATTCAGGACTGATATGGTTCAACTATAGAATCATTCATAGAATATTGGGTACTAACAAACTCCTACATATATCAAAAATTAAAAACTCTCCACTTTGTTCAATATGTGCACTAGAACCAGAAACATTTAAGCATATCTTTTTTTATTGTTCCTCTGTCTCTACACTATGGACAAAATTATCAGATTGGATTTTTCAAAAATCTGGTAAAAGAATGGGATTTAGTGTACAAACTGTTATTTTTGGTTTTCCAGAAAAAGAACACATGGTTTTAAACTTTATAATCCTCTTAGTAAAGAGATACATATTCCAATATTCAAGAAAGAACGTCAATATTGTTTTGATGATGTTTTGAAATGTTTATATGATTACTACATTTTGGAAGAAAAACTTACAGAACAAATATTTTACAAAAAGAAATGGTCTAAATGGAAATGTCTTTTCAATTAATGATAACAGCATTTCTTCTTCTTTTTTTGAACAATAAGTACTAAAATATACATGCAATTGTCTATATCGCTTTCTTTAATCTGTATGAGAGTGTGAGTAAAAGGTGTATATGTATTTGTTGAAAATGATAAAAACAATAAAAAAAATAAATAAAAAAATATGTTGCAGCATCAATAGTCCATCCTTATTTCAGTCAATCAATATGTTGTAGCAACAATAGTCCATCCTTATTTCAGTCAATCAATATGTTGTAGCAACAATAGTCCATCCTTATTTCACTCAATCAATATGTTGTAGCATCAATAGTCCATCCTTATTTCAGTCAATCAATATGTTGTAGCATCAATAGTCCATCCTTATTTCAGTCAATCAATATGTTGTAGCAACAATAGTCCATCCTTATTTCACTCAATCAATATGTTGTAGCATCAATAGTCCATCCTTATTTCACTCAATTAATATGTTGTAGCAACAATAGTCCATCCTTATTTCACTCAATCAATATGTTGTAGCATCAATAGTCCATCCTTATTTCAGTCAATCAATATGTTGTAGCATCAATAGTCCATCCTTATTTCAGTCAATCAATATGTTGTAGCATCAATAGTCCATCCTTATTTCACTCAATCAATATGTTGTAGCAACAATAGTCCATCCTTATTTCAGTCAATCAGTATGTTGTAGCATCAATAGTCCATCCTTATTTCAGTCAATCAATATGTTGTAGCATCAATAGTCCATCCTTATTTCAGTCAATCAATATGTTGTAGCATCAATAGTCCATCCTTATTTCAGTCAATCAAAATATAATTCACCCAATATTTTTAATTAATCAATATTTCAATCCAACAATGTGTCAATCAAACGATATTTCAATCCACCAATGTGTCAATCAATATATCATTCAATCGTTTGAATCTGTCGATCAATCAATTGAATTGGAATTTCGTCAAAGGATTAGCAATTAGCGCTTGCGCACTATGTATATACAGGAATTAGAAAGGGGAAAGTGTCATAACATGTACTCGGGTAGTTTCTGTGGAAACGAGGGAGTTATTTATATTCGGTCTTTCCAATCCCCCTCGTTTCTGTCCAAGCCTTCATAAAGTATGTGGGAAATCCGTCGCGCTTCGATTTCAATTTATTTCAGCTTACATTTGATGTGAATCGTTCGTAAACTTACATAAATCAATTCATGAATGATTTTGCCGCAAGGGAATACAATTGAAACCATTCAATTCCACACTAATGCAACGATAATCGTCGTCATTTCAAACACTACATCCTTTCGCTATCAAATTCACCTCCATGATAAACAATGCCTTCAGCGCATGCGTCATTTCATTTTGTAAAACACCTAGAGGCCCATGAGGGGTGAAATGTCTTATTCTAGTAAATCGCACAAAAATCTAACTTTTTCAGTTCATTTTTTCATCACACGCATCGTATTTTTTGTGAATGGATATATTTTTCTGAAGATGAAAACACAGAAAACGATAAAGATAAAGAAGAAGTTGTTACATAAATTATTCTAAGTGTTTGGTGGAATGAAAAAATAAAAGAAAATGTAATCGCATGTCCGATATTGTCTGAAATTAATGCGCATATTGTAACTGCTGTGCTGTTTGTTTTGAAAATGTCATTGTTGTAACAAATCACCCCCACCCCCACCCCCACCCCCCCCCCAAAGTGTTGAAATATATGGGATTGAATAATATTTGATTGATCTCGATCATAATATCAGGCGCGGATCTTGATTTTCAAAAAAAGGGTGAACCAAAGGATTTGTTGAATGTTGTTGATACAATGTTCCACGATATGTGTTTTGTACAGTGCACTTATTTTATCGTACGCATGCAGTTTTATAAGTTAGTTACCGATCAAAACATCCTTTAAAACAGAATTTAAAATGACAAACGTATTTACAATGTTCATTGATAAATGTTCAATGTCTGACAAAAAACTGGATTTACTTAGTCTTCATCAACACACACACACACACACACACCCTTTAAAACAACATTTGATGATGTTGAAAATAATAATCAGTGTACATGAATATCAATGTCTGATTGCATAAACTTGCAATATTTTTTAAACCCTCCCCCATGAATATTTAAAATTAAATTTTGATCCGGCATTGATCATTTGACATTTTCCCTACAAGAGTTCAATTGATTCTTTTCGGATGCATGTGAATGAATCTCTTTGTTAGATAATTAATGTCCAGTTTGATATTAGGGGTAATAATTCATTAATGCCACTTCAGAAAGTATCTCCTTGCCCGAAACGTAAGTACATTTATATACGTGTTGAAATTCAAAGGACCTTTCTGCTTTGCAGTTGGTAACGGGTAAGGTGCAGCCGATGAAGAATTATAATTTCTGCGGGTTGGAAAATATCTTTATTGAATTCCGACAAGCATTCCATTTGGCATCAACTCAATCTACGACTGACCACTTCTGTTTCCAAGCGCTGACCTCTTGTTGGAGAAAAGTCATTTTCCCGTATAAATAATCTCTCTCTCGTTCTCTCTTTAAAAAATCAAAAGGGGAATGCAACCCCCTCCCCTGTTGAGATCCGTCGGTGGGCAATGAATGTTAAGTAGACTGAAATTAACCGCCTTTACTGATTTGCAGTTTAACAGTCTGTATAAACAGATAAAGTTCGTATGTCACAGGTTTGTTGTTCTGTCATAGATTCGTTGGTTTTCAATTCATAGTATGAAATTCCCTATGAGAAGAGGACCCCCTCCCAATAAAAAAGGGAAAGTATAATGAATAAATATAATAATAATAATAACCTATGAAAATAAAAATGAATGAATATAAAACGGGAAAAATAGACACATGAGATGCGGTTCCTTTAATATGATATCTAATCCCATTTCAGGAATGCAGTACACACTGCGCAAATGGTCTTTTAATATTTTTTATTCCCAATTACATTTTTACTTATTTTGTTTCCAGTAATTTATCATTTTCATATTCAGAAGAATAATATAAGTCCATTCACAGAAATGAAAGGCAATGCGTATGATGAGAAATAAACTGAAAAAGTTAGATTTTTGTGCGATTTACTAGAATAAGACAGTTCACCCCTCATGGGCCTCTAGGTGTTTTACAAAATGAAATGACGCATGCGCTGAAGGCATTGTTTATCATGGAGGTGAATTTGATAACAAAAGGATGTAGTGTTTGAAATGACGACGATTATCGTTGCATTAGTGTGGAATTGAATGATTTCAATTGTATTCCCTTGCGGCAAAATCATTCATGAATTGATTTATGTAAGTTTTCGAACGATTCACATCAAATGTAAGCTGAAATAAATTGAAATCGAAGCGCGACGGATTTCCCACATACTTTATGAAGGCTTGGACAGAAACGAGGGGGATAGGAAAGACCGAATATAAATAACCCCTCGTTTCCACAGAAACTAGTACTCGGGGTATAGTGTCAAAACCGTGCAAATCAATTGATTGCAAGAGTTATGTTTCTTTACCTAAACCATAGACATACAACAGGACTTACTCGTAGCGAGTGAAGTCGGATTAGTGAGCAAAGGGTAGAGAATGGAAAGAACACACAGAGTTTTAAAAATGCTCCACCCCCTCTTGTGGCAAAACTTCTTTAACACACGTGTATACACATACAATGCAGTGTATATTTACATTGTTCAGGGACTTTATGGTACATTTGTACATACAGACCCTGAAGCGTGCTACTACACCTCCAAAGCGTTTCGTTTCGTTCCGTGCAAACCGTTCACCGTTCCGTGCAGACTGTTCAGCGTTTCGTGCAAACCGTTCATCGTTCCGTGCAGACCGGTCAGCGTTTTGTGCAGACCGTTCACCGTTTCGTGCAAATCGTTTCGTGCAAGAATCGTTCCGTGCATGATCAAGTCACGCCCGGCCATGGAAACGTGCAGATCGTTCAAACCACGCCCTTAGAAACGTACAGACCGTGCACGTTGTTTCGGCATGGGATGTAGGACAGGTAAACATTGTTGGGAATTTGACCAATTACACAAAAAAGTTTTAAAAATTATAAAACCACCAGACAGAGCAAAATCCGATACCATTTTCTCACCCTTGGTAGTTTCTAGCAAGTGCAGTCATGTATATCTCTGTCCTCGTTATCTTTTTATTTTATTTTTATTTATTTGTTTGGGGGTTTTTGTATATAGGAATAATTCATTTGTCTTGTTACATTTGTATGAAGTTTCTTTTTTTAATTCCAAGGTCCCCCCCTTCTTTTTTTTTTTACCGCAATAGAAGTCAGCTCATCCGGGTATTTGAAATTAGCATTCGTACAGAAGGTGTGAAAATCGGCGGGGGTAATTGAAATATGACAAAAGAGGTTTTTATATCTTTTGTCTCTCAAAAAATGAATGCAGTTTTCTATAGGTTTAAAATTGAGGCAAATGCAACAATCTAATCAAAATCGGATGTTAGATCCGCTCGCATATCTGTTGATCATTACTGTAGTTAGTCATTATTTGTTTTATCTATTCATTTATATGATTTATTTCTCAATCCATTTTATTCATATTTTGATTGTTTCTTTTTGTTTTGTATCTTCCTTTCTTATCCAAGGTGACAGGTTCTTATCGACAGTCAAGATGCACCCCCCTTCCGCCCGAGATTATGTTCCAGTCTTGCGAGAATTTTTAAAATCATTTTATCTGTTGTCATACACGTATGTAAAAATGTATAGGTTTATTAAAGATCTGTCTTTGAGAAGAGGCCTAGAATATATAAATTGCATACGTGTTTTAACGGCACTCAGATTGAATGTACAAAAATAGCGATACGGACGCGACTTTTTCGATGAATTCAATAGAACAATGAATAAATAAAGTTGAATAATAGATATTCCATGACGATACAATTCATGCATCTTTTTCCTTTATTTCCGAAGTTAAAAACTATTCATTTCCTTTTATTCCAACGTGTTCGTAAGTCATTAAACTATTCCTTGTTTAAACTAACCCCAGGATGAAACAAATAATGCCGAAAAAAATCAGAGCGTGCAGGTCATGCCTAGCGTTTCGTGCAGACCGTTCACAACCCTTTCCCCGCACAAAAATGTTCATGCCAAGAAATTCTTAGCAAAATCTCCGGTATAGAAAAACCGTTATAAATCAGTGACCGCAATTAAGAGATAAGCGACGGCTACTATTAATCAGCATGTAATATGGTCCTATTGAAGCCAACGAATTCAGACCGGACGGGATTTCTTGGCATGGTCATGATTTTTGTGTATTCAACTAAAAACACTCAAATAACCCCATACAAGCTTATTTGGTCAGTTTTGAAAATTAGTTTTGCACATTAATGGCAAAAATTACAAATTGTGAACACCCCCCCCCCCTTGCACTTCATCACATATTTTGAATGAATCGTTAGAGAACGTTGTAATTTATCACTTGTTTAAATTGATGCCAATAACGCGCTAATGCCGAATAACGCTGTTGGAAATGCTCATTGTTACCCGTCTCGTCTGCCGACACCGCAAAAACAACATCCTACGCAGAATTTTCGAAAGCTTTTACCCGCAAACAAGACTACACTCAAATCCACATGTTTTTCACATGTGTGTAAACAGCCTGAGTGCACCTCAGGAAGTAGCCTCAGCTACCAACATCAAATAGTTCCTTTGTATACAACTGATTATTTCCGAAAATTACACAAAATTTTCTAATCAGGGGTACAAAAATTAAGAGAAAAGAAGAAGAGGAAATGAGAAGAATCGCGTAGGGGAAAAAAATCATTCTTTTAAATATATGGAACTACCATTGACCAAGTTCATTTTGATTGGACAATTACCGGTGTGATACCTTTACACATTACACGAACGATCCCGATGCCGGCATATTTTGTAGAATATTGAATATACCTTTCTGTCTGCAGAATGTGTATTGATACAGTAGTTCATATTTTTAAAATTATTTTTACTAACCCCCACCCCCCCCCCCCACCCCACCCTTTCAAATTTTCCGTTCCAAACTCGGCTATACCGTACTCGTTTACCATGCCAAGAAATTCTTAGCAAAATCTCCGGTATAGAAAAACCGTTATAAATCAGTGACCGCAATTAAGAGATAAGCGACGGCTACTATTAATCAGCATGTAATATGGCCCTATTGAAGCCAACGAATTCAGACCGGACGGGATTTCTTGGCATGTCAATCTTTCCTGGCGAGATTTTTCTTTAAATCATTTTATCTGTTTTCATACACGTACACATGTATATAAAATGTATAGGTTTATCCAACATCTGTCTTTGGGAAGAGGCCTGGAAAATACAAATTGCAAATGTATTTCAATGACACTCAGAATGAATGTACAAAAATAGCGAAACTGACGCGACCATTTCATATTCAGTTTCATGAATTTAATAGAGCATTGAACCAATAAAATTTGATTAATCAATATTCCTTGACGATACGATTTTGGCATATTTTTCTTTTATTTCCGAAATTAAAAAAAATCGTGTGTTTTCATTCCAACGTGTTCATACTAAGTCATTGATCTAATAAGCAAAAATGAAATATACCGCGTTGCACATGAGCAATCATTTTAAAATAAATCATTATCATTTCTTTCTCAACCTTTTTTAAATACATGTATCTAGAATACTGTAATTATATTGAAACTATTTGAACCAAATAATACCGAAAAAATCAAAGCGTCCAGGCCCCGGGCGCCTACCGATTCGTGCAGACCGTTCACAAAGCGTGCAAGCAACGCCTACAAAGTGGTCAGCGTTTCGTGTAAACCGTTCACCGTTCCGTGCAGACCGTTCAGCATTTCGTGCAAATCGTTCACCGTTCCATGCAGATCATTCAGCGTTTCGTGCAAACCGTTCATCGTTCTGTGCAAGAATCGTTTCGTACCGTTCCGTGCAAATGGTGTAGTAGTACGCTTCAGGATCTGTATCTTTAGCATTCAGCAATACGGTTATACAGGGAGTGTGTTATGTATAAAACAACGATCTCAGATAGTGATAATATTAAGTGAAAAAGATGAACATCTTGTGTTTGATTTATTATTCTTTAACTAACAGCGATTGGATGACCACAGCACTCCAATACTAAATAGTCAAAACCTTCTACCAGTTGATTCCTTATCTAATTATTGGTATCTTATTATTTAGATTGATAATGAGATGACCTTTTAATTCAATCATAAATTCTCTATTAGCCTTTTAGCTATTTCATATATTATGAAATAAATCTGTTAAGGAAGTTGGTTCCTGGGCTTTTGATCACAACTGCGCAGGATGCTACAACTAAGTAATTACTGGTTCAATACTGATGCCATTGGTGCAATTATACTACACATCTATTATTGAACCCTATCCAGTTAAAAAATATATAAATCAATTCACATTTTGAAAGGGTTTAACAGGGACTATATTTTTGTGGCGGAGGATTGATTAATCAAACAGTTCTAAATCTGCATAATTACAGTTTCTGTTTCATCAAATATATCTCCTATTTTCATACTCCTAAACGTGTATTTCAGTTTTACAATTTATAACAAGTATTTGAGTCTTGGAACTAGTTCAAATGTTATAATTTATTAATTTGGTTGATATATTTTTCCAAACAGGTGTTCTGTTATTAAAAGAGTTTAAATTAATTTACTCGAAATTTTGTATAAAAATTCTACGGTGGTATATTTAGGACACAGAATTTTTTTTTTCAAAGATACTAGGCAAAAATTATCTCGTGCGCACGACATAATATCTCGTGCGCACGACTTATTATCTCGTGCGCACGACATAATATCTCGTGCGCACGACTTATTATCTCGTGCGCACGACTTATTATCTCGTGCGCACGACATAATATCTCGTGCGCACGACATAATATCTCGTGCGCACGACTTATTATCTCGTGCGCACGACATAGCATCTCGTGCGCACGACATAACATCTCGTGCGCACGACATAACATCTCGTGCGCACGACATAATATCTCGTGCGCACGACATAATATCTCGTGCGCACAACATAATATCTCGTGCGCACGACTTATTATCTCGTATTCTTATGTGTTTTTATCAGAAGGAATTGAACGACATCCAGCTTCTTTGAAATTTGCATCCGATTCGAAGGTCAAGAAACGAGCACGTACTCCATGGACGTCCAGTTATAATGTACACGTCACCAGAAGATTACGGCACCAGGGATTATTTGTGGCTGTCTAATGATCGGTTTTTAAATGCATGCAAAAATGAGTGTACTTTTAACCACCCTAATTTAAATACAAATGATCCGGATTTCGATAGTATTTGTCGCATTCTGATGGAAGAAAATGGCTGGCAAATGCCAGACTGTGCTTCATCTGGCCGGGAACTGTATGGAAAACTAAAAGAAAAACTGTGGAGGTTGTTGTACTGATATAGAATTAAATCAGCCAATGTATCAATAAAATTGTTTAAGTGATTGACAGATAGTGCGTTATGGATAATTGCAGACTGATATCATACATGTTTATGAGATTGTTATCGATATCAAGAGATACTAGTATGAAAAAAAGAAATATGAAAGGAAGTGAAATTAATAAGTTGTCATAGGGCTTCAAATTGAAGAAAAGATAAAAGGCGATGCAAGGTTTCATCTTGCCGCTATCCTTAGGGCAGTCTCGCACATGCTTACTGACCGTGGGCCAACTCATTAAATTTTTCTTGTTCTTATGATTAATTTATGCCCTAATCCGATTGGCTTCTTCACACTTTTGTGAAGGAAATTTCTCCAATCGTGTTAATTCTTACGGATTTATCTTAAACAACTGGGTTTTTTTCATAACATGATCTTCGTTTTCATACCGAGTTTCACTTTCTCATTGGTGGATAATTCATTAAAATGAGAAAAGTTCAATGTGTTGGCTCACGTGTGCGAGACTGCCCGTGGGTTTCCAACGAAGATTTTTATAGGTTATATACAATGCTTACCCAATTCAAACGATTTCAATAAATACCAATAACTTGTAATCAATTTTTATAAGCCATTATTGGCCAATCCTGCTCCTGGGTCACTGGTCATTTCTCACTGTTTCTACTTTTAAAATTGTATGTGGCTGTAAAGTTTCCACATAACGATGATGTAATTTCCTCTTGTGACCCTGTTATAAATTGAAAGTATACAACACAAGGATAATTACCTTGTTCATATACACCATATTCAGCGCAGTTTTTAACACACACACTCTCTCTCTCTCTCACGCAATGAATGGGGAAAACCTGTATGTAAACCTGCAAATGCATAAGAGCACTAGCATACTGTTGTAAAGAAAGTATTAATGTTTAGTTACTGAGGACAAATTGCATGTACCAAATTAAATCGAAACTGACTGGTCTAACGGTTATGCAGCTAGGAAAGGGTTATAATCAAGCTTTTATATAGAAAACATGTGATAATAAGTCGTGCGCACGAGATAATAAGTCGTACGCACGAGATATTATGTCGTACGCACGAGATATTATGTCGTGCGCACGCGATATTATGTCGTGCGCACGCGATATTATGTCGTGCGCACGAGATATTATGTCGTGCGCACGATATATTATGTCCTGCGCACGAGATAATAAGTCGTGCGCACGAGATAATAAGTCGTGCGGACGAGATATTATGTCGTGCGCACGAGATATTATGTTGTGCGCACGATATATTATGTCGTGCGTACGAGATAATAAGTCGTGCGCACGAGATATTATGTCGTGCACACGAGATATTATGTCGTGCGCACGAGATATTATGTCGTGCGCACGAGATAATAAGTCGTGCGCACGAGATATTATGTCGTGCGCACGAGATATTATGTTGTGCGCACGATATATTATGTCGTGCGTACGAGATAATAAGTCGTGCGCACGAGATATTATGTCGTGCACACGAGATATTATGTCGTGCGCACGAGATATTATGTCGTGCGCACGAGATAATAAGTCGTGCGCACGAGATATTATGTCGTGCGCACGAGATAATAAGTCGTGCGCACGAGATATTATGTCGTGCGCACGAAATAATTTTTGCCTAGTATCTTTGAAAAAAAAAAATTCTGTGTCCTAAATATACCACCGTAAAATTCAGTATTTTCACCAATAATTAATTTTTTTTAATCTTTAATCCCCTCTTTTTTTTTTTAGTTAATTATGTGAAATTTGAGAAACAGACATTGCCCTTTTAAACTCTCAAGTTTGACATCATGAATTTTTTGGCATCTCAAATGCAAAAATGTCACTATTCGTTTCCATTTTACTTGTATTAAACTTTTTATTGATCAGTTTTGTTAGAAGATGATCAAGTATCTATTTTATGTGTTGATTTATTTGTGTTACTTATGTTGTGTTGACATCAACAGACAAATCAAGTTTAATTGAATAAATCTTTCAGTGTAAAACGGTCATGTTTAGAACACTGTAGCTCAATAACAAGCACATCGTCGCAAGCCATGGCTGAAACGTACGCTCCTCATCCCTTTCAAGAGTGAAAGGGAAGAGGAACGTACATTTCAGCCGTGGCTTGCGACGATGTAACAAGCATTGCAACCTCAGTTTTTCTTTTTAATTTCCCAATTCTCCTAATTCAATGTAGACATTAAAAATACACTTCCCCCCAAAAAAATACATTACTCCAAACCTCAGGAAGTCAGGTGTGAACCTCTTTAATTCCTCTTACTGGGGTCATTAACTTCATCTTGGTGCATGTGTATACATTGGTTGTTTCACCCGTTGTTAGGTTATAGGGTTAGACAGTCGCTGTTAGTTAAACAATAAAATCAACACAAGATGTTCATCTTGTTCACTTAGTAAGATCACGATTTGTCGTTATTTTATACATACCACACTCCCCGTATGACCGAAACCCTACGTTTTCAGTTCGGCGTTTTAACAAAACTCATATATTCATGAACACTAAAACTAAAGTCTTGCACCAATTTATTTGTCTATCTTCTAAAACCAACAACACACACACACACATATATATATATATTTGTCTTTAGAGCAAAAAATACTAAAAGACGTATTTTTGCCCAAAGGCGGATCCGACGCCGGCTACCCTCACCCCCATACGTTGGGAAAGAGGGAGGGGGGTTTCCAACGTTTAAAACTATGTATCAGTCAACCCGAAAGACTACATCAATTTTAGGGAGGTGAATTTCATTTATATGTGGTAACTTTCACAGGGGCCTAAGATGACATTCTTAATTACTATAATTTAAAAAATTCAGTTATACAATCTGTTTCGTTACGGTAGATTTCGTTTCGTTTCGCATCTAACAAATACTCTACTTAGTCCATGCATTTATTATAATATGTACAGTGTAATTACAAAATGCAAATAACAACAGAGATCGATTGGAAAGCAAGTCGTGCAATGCCTTATGTAAATCCGCTCCCAGGATATATAGTTATATTATAATAATATGATAATAGGTTAAATTTATGTCGATAACAGGTCAAATACTCCATTCACTTTATTGTGAAATAGAGCGGGCACCTGTTAGATCGCTGTACGTATGGGTATCCCAATTCGAAATCGAACCTACTTTTTATAATCTTTTCTGTCCTCGTATTGATTAATTATAAGATAAGTTAATACTGATGCAATTACATTTCATTTATTCTCGAAAAGACAACTTTTATTGACAAGATTTCACTGCTCAAGATCATCACACTATCCCACGTGACCAAGTGCATTCGATGATATATGTAGAGGAAATATTGTTCAGGTAGGTCTTCCTACTCTTCAATGAGTGTTGAACACACATCCACAAATGAGATTCCTGAATAAAGATGAAATGAAACTTACTAATAAACTCAAACGAATTCATTTTATCAGCCTTATTAATGGAGTTCTTTTGTTTCAATCGAATATCACGTGACTGTCACAAAGTACATAAAACTATACCTTTCAATTTGCTTGGTAGAATGGGTCGGGTATTTTCAAACGTATACGTGCCTTCACACAAAGACCTGTAATTACAGTTGTAAATATGTCACAATTTAAAAAGGATGACTTGATTAGATTTTGTTAATAAATATGATCACCACATTGACAAGGCCATGCTAAAAAAAACATTATAATCGCCGCGGTGGCCTAGAGGTAGAGCGTTCGCCCCGCATGTGGTAGGTCGGGGTTCGAATCCCAGTCGCGACAGACCTAGGAAAGGGACTTCAGTTGTTAGAACTTGTTCCCAATTCTTTTGATTTGATCAATAAAATATTTTCTAAAAAAAAAAAAAGACAAGACAAAGTGATTGACAAACCCAAGTCGTTTGAACAGGGAGTGACTGTTCCATCGCCAAACGCCCGGCATCAGGTGTGAATGTCACGGGTCCTCGGAGATCACCATAACAAGAGGTCAATGGGCCAAATCGCTCACCTGAGTCACCTTGGCTCATATTTAAGGATTTTTCCTATATATTCTCATATAATACTTTGATCCCTATTGTGACCCGAACCTACTCCCGGATCACGATTTTTACAAAATTGAATCTGCATTAAGTCAGAAAGCTTTCGTATAAATGTAAACTTTCCTGGCCTAGTGATTTTTCAGAAGGTTTTTAATGATTTTCCCTATATATTTGTATGTAAAATTTTGATCCCCTACTGTGGCCCCATCTTACCCCCAGAAACCATGATTTGTTGAATCTGCACTATGTAAGGAATCTTTCATGTAAATTTCTGTTCTTCTGGCCCAGTGGTTCTTGAGAAGATTTTTAAAGATTTTTCCTATATATTTGTATCTAAAACTTTGGTCCCCTTTTGTCACCCCATCCAACCCCTAGGGTCCATGACTTTCATAAACTTGAATATCCACTATGTCAGGAAGCTTTCGTCTACATTTCGGCTCTTCTGGTTCAGTGGTTCTTCAGAAGATTTTTAAATGACCCCACGGGCCACCCTATTTTGCATTTTTGTGATTATCTCCCATTTGAAGGGGGAATGGCCCTTCTTTGAACAAACTTGAAAGCCCTTCACCAAAGAACGCTTTTGGCCAAGTTTGCTTATAATTGGCCCAATGGTTCTGGAGAAGAAGTCGAAAATGTAAAAAGTTTACAAACAGACGGACAGGCAATCAGGTGAGCTAAAAACGGATGCGCCCCATGTCATTGTAGTTGTGGCACGGTAAAGAACCCTCAAAGCGCCGAGCATAAGCCTAAATTTGAAGCCCTTCAGCAGTATTGGTGACGTCTCCATATGAGTGAAAAATTCTCGAGAGGGACGTTAAACAAGATACAATCAATTAATCAAGAAAAAATCAAACGATCCGCTCCCGAATCTATCGTAGAAAAACATTTGATATTAAAGGGTATCGTTTTATCTTAGTTCAAGTTATGGCAAATGATATTGGTACATTCCAAATAAATTGTTCAACTAACATAACGATATTGTTGTCATTTAATTTCTTTTCGTTTAAAATGTCCTTTTATGAATAAATGTTTAGATATTCGGGTTGACAGCTCGATGAAATTTCATAGAAGCAGTGTGTAGATGGGATATTATCATGAAGTCCAGAGGTGATGTCCCGCGGGAATTTGTAAGGAGATACTCTACATCGTGATAATGGCTGACTTCCTTTTAGCAGTTTAATGCCTAGACGAGTAGCTCAGTAGGTTAGCACGTCGACTATTGACGTACATCTCGGGTTCAAATCCAGTAGGGGTTTTAAATTTTTATCAGATTGCTTTCTTTTTGACTAAATAAAGTAAATTTGAAAGTTTTCAAATTCAAAATAGTGTTGTAAATTCTTTTTGACTAAATAAAGTAAATTTGAAAGTTTTCAAATTCAAAATAGTGTTGTAAATCCCCTCTACTTTTTATCCATATCAAATATCTCCGGTGTAGCATACCTCCTTATAACAGTACAATTTCTCTGGTGTAGCATACCTCCTTATAACAGTAGAATTTTGTGACGTTACGAATGAAATGTAAGATCAGTTCTTTTTACTTGTATGACGCGCACTTGTCAATTTGTACATAGTCATGCTTAATACCCCCCCCCCTCCCCCCCCTTTAGGCTAAAGGTTTGATAACAATGTGGACTTTAAATCTATTGAAGCATAAGATAACACGTACTTAGGTAGTGTATACAGGGTCGATCTCGTCACGTACAGGTATTTAAAACACGGGACAACACTGAAGGTCGAAAGAACAGGGAAGCCATGTTAGATTTACAGGTGAGACAAAATTATTACTATTAAATACACATCGCAGTGCCACCAAATCATTATAATTGTATAAGGTATATGTTTGGTCAGAATTATTAATGAAACAGGTTTGATGACACTGGTCATTTTAACGCGAATTTTACAAATTTGGGGGGTGGGGGGGGTGATGTCGCAAAAGGTACTATTGTAATATACGTACATATAAATCTATGACGATAATATACATGTAATAATAATCTATCTTGGTATAATTCTAGCGTGTAAATTGTTTTGATCTGTAGCAAGTTTTGTTTGTTTTTTTTTTTTTTGCAGTTCCCATCTAAATGATTTATATCCAATGTTTATTTCTAAACGATTTATATCCAATGTTCATTTCATGTCCTGCAATTGAACACTGACACTAAAATATAATATTCATTTCTTTATTGACAGTGAACTACTCATGTGACCCAGACACCAGACATGCTGCACCCCCGGCGCAGTGCCCAGGAGGTCCTACTGTGCGACTCCTGTGAAACTGCCCCCCTACAGAGTCACTGTGAACGTTGTAATATAAATCTCTGTACTAACTGTGTAGGAAAACATCTCTTGGATTCGTCTAGAAAACACCGCGTCATACCGTTCATAGAGAGAAGTTCTACTCCCAACTACCCAAAATGTCCAAGCCACCCTGACAAACAATGTGAACTTCACTGTGAGAAATGCGACCTTCCCGTCTGTTCTACCTGCGCCTTATTTGGTAAACATAAAGGTCACGATATATCAGATATTCAGAAAAAACTCAGCGCTAAAACACAAGATTTACGAAAAGATTTGGAAGAACTGGAGACCAGAATTTTCCCTCGATATGAAGAAATCGTTTCCAATGTCCAAACTGAGAAAGCCGAGTTAGAAACGAAGTACGGGAAACTGACCACAGCTGCCGACCAACATGGAGAAGTCTTACACCGTGAGATCACCGCCATTGTCAACAAACGGAAATCCGACATTGCGGAGATGAAAACTAAACATCTAGCTGCCTTAAATAAAAACACAGATGAAATCACACACAGTATTACTGAACTCAAACAAATCATTCTAAATCTGAAGGCAATATTGGAATCCAATGACGTCTCCCTAATCTCTACCTACAAATCTAGGAATGCCGAGTTCAGGAGATTACCCCCAAAAGTCCAAGCTACATTACCAAGTTTGTCAGCTCAGAAAATAAACACAGAACAGCTCCGTGAAATGTTTGGTTCTCTGTCGCCATTATCCATTAACACAGAAGAACAAGGCTACATAATGAAGTCAGCAGAAGCTGTATCGTCTCCTCCAGTGAAGCCACTGCTTAATGAACCGCGCGTCACCGCCGCCATAGACACTGGATATGAATACATACTATACGGTGTTAGCTGTGTCAGTGAAGAACAAGTCTGGACATGCGGGAGTAACGCAATCATGAAGCTCCTCAACCTCCAGAGTAAACTACTGACATCAATACAAACCAAGTCAGGGAACAAACCAGGGGACATAGCAGTGACACGGGACGGAGATCTTGTTTATACTGACTATAGTGATAAGACTATAAACCGGGTCAAGAATAAAAAGATACAGACCGTGATCACACTACAGGGGTGGAGACCTCGCGGTGTCTGCCGTACCGCCTCTGATGATCTCCTGGTTACCATGATCAGTGATGATAACAAACAATCCAAAGTCGTGCGTTACTCCGGCTCCACAGAGAAACAAAGCATTCAGTTTGATGATCAGGGTCGTCCTCTCTATTCATCTGCTCGTCGCATCAGTGAGAACAGGAACCTGGATATCTGTGTGGTTGACTGGGGAGTTGATGCAGTAGTGGTGGTCAATCAGTCAGGAAAACTCCGATTTAGATACACTGGTCATCCCTCTAATACCAAGCAATCATTTACTCCAGTCGGCATCACTACAGACAGCCAGAGTCACATCCTGACAGCAGACTTTAGAAATCACCGTATCCACATCCTAGATCAGGACGGACAGTTCCTCCGTTACATTCACTGTGATTTAGAGTATCCATTAGGTTTATGTGTGGACATCAGAGACAACCTCTTTGTGGCTGAGAGTGGCACTGCTAAAGTGAAGAAAATCCAATATCTATAAACACAGTGTTAATTACACATCTCTACACAGTGTTAATTACACATCTCAACAGTGTTAATGACAGATCCAAACACGGTGTTAATTATAGATCTAAGCAGGGTGTTAATTACAGATATAAACACCATGTTAATTACCTAGCTATTTAAACCTACAGGTACATGTACTTAAAGTAGCTATTTCTACTTTCTTTTACCTGTTTTTGAAAATATAAATAAATAATGATTAAGGAGTATCTTTTAAACAAGTCAGTCGTTTTATGTAGCATGTTGTGCATGTGCACGGCAAAATTCGGAGTGTAAATTTGAATATTTTATGAGGGTGGAGAATGCAGAGGAAATGCATGAAAATTCGCCCCAAAAACCTTTAATGTAAAAATGCATAAAGGTAGACTTTAAAATTAATACAGATTTGTAAGACATTTTACGCTTTTTATCACGTAGTTTTGATCCTAAGCTCATAAAAAATGGAACTGGGTGTTGTTATTGATGCAAATTTGAAAGGTTAGAAAGTAAAAAAAAAAATGTCCAATATTTTTGTGGTATTCATCGTCAGTGTAAGTGAATCAAGATATTTGGTACACGCCTTATTGAGCCGTTCCTGCGTTTGACCACGAAATGCAAGTAAAGGAAAAAGTAGGTAAAAATAGTCTTTGGACTGGACCTTTTTAAAACTGTAAGTAATTACAACTATGTGATGCTTACAAAAGTGTGTATGCTGTGTAATTAACATGTGTATTGATAAAGTTATATTTATCTTAGGCCTATATTGAACATTATTCTGTTTGTCAAGTTTTAAACTACAGTGTATATCTTTTGATATTTGTATTATGTTTCAATGTATATATTATAGATAAACATTCATAGAATACCATCTTACATTATGACTGAGTACTTACTTAGCTGTGTAGTACAATCTCTCACCAGAGGGCGTATTACGCTACGCGACAACACCTCTGTCAACGTCTAAATGTCAAGATTCTTGGCAAAACTTATTTCTACCTATTGCATTATAAAGTATGATTTTACAAGTTTTAGTGTTAAGCTTAAAATCTTACAGTAAGTTCACAAAAACAACGAATTCCATGATTATTCTAGTATTATTGGATGAATGAATATTTATATAAAACCTTTTAATTCGCTCAGGTGTCTCATATTTACCAGCTTCTGCGTTTATAAAATTCAGACAAGTGTTTGATTTGCTTAGATATGATCATTACAGTTTGATATGCTAAGTTAGTTTTAGTACGTTTTGATATGATTTTTAGACGTTGACAGAGGTATTAGTGGAGTGTAGCGGGAACGATAACTCTGGGTAGAGATTGTGTGTAGTACAGTAACAGAGTGTGACCCCCAAACATCCAGTCTTCTGATCCAAGGTCACAGTCTTCTGTTTACCATCAATGACGTCACAACACGTATCTCCACAGTCCTACAAAATCAACACAGACAGATAGAAATCTTATCAAACTCAATTTCCAAGAATATTGTATTAATTTACCTCAACAAAGTACAGCCTTCATTTTGCCTATCTGAACAATTCTGCACAGAATGCTGCACTTATTAGTGGTAAAACTATGATTTATCATCAGATTTTGTAAATTGATTAGCTCACCGGGACGATTTCCAGACCACAGGGGCTCAGTTGTCAGATATTGAAGTTTTGTATTATTTGTTCCCGAATAATAAATTAAAGTTTTGCATGATTTGTGTCCGGATAATAGATTATATAAATAAATACCACCACCAAAATCCGGGTTTTTTTTTAGGTTTTAAAAAAGGTGTATCATGTGTACATATTTAATGTACACATGATACACCTTTTTTAAAACCTCGGGGAAAAAAGGATTTTGGTGGTGGATTTTATTTATATAATCTATTATTCGGACACAAATCATGCAAAACTGCAATATCTGACAACCGAGCCCCTGTGCTTCAAATTTAGGCCTATGCTCAGCGCTTACGGTCATTGAGCAGTGAGGGTTCTTTAGCGTGCCACACCTACTGTGACACGGGACATCAGTTTCTAAGGTCATCTCCGAGGACCCGTGACATTCCATCTGATGCCGAACGTTTGGCGATAGAATTGTCACTACCTGTTTTAACAACTTAGGTCTGTCGCGGCCAAGATTCGAACCCCGACCTTCCACATGTGGGGCGAACGCTTTCCCTCTAGACCACAGATGCATTATAAGGGAACATTCATTTGGTACCGAGACTTTCTATCTAGTGACCTTGACATTTGACCTACTTTTTGAAAACATTAACCTGGGCTACATCTTTTGAATCAAAGGGGATAGGGTTTTGATATTCACATATAGATACTTCATGAAGAGACATTTGTTTGGGTACCTTGACATTTGACCTTGTAAACTTGACCTTCGACTTTGACCTACTTTTCAAAAACTTTATACTTTGTTATATCTTTTGAACCAAAAGTAAAATGGCTTTGATATTTCATATTTACATGTCTCATGACCAAGCCTTAGATATAGTATCAAAACCTATTGACCTTGGACTTTGGCCTAATTTTCAAAAACTTTAACCTTTTGAACTAATGGGGGTGGTGGTGAAGTAGAGTCGTGCTTCCGACGAGCTATGTTATATTCTGACATATTTTGTTTTTGTATTTCTGACTGATGAATAATCTACAAGAATTAACAATTCAATGGAAAACAAAGTTATTCTCAGATTCAAATAAAAAAAAATTCCCTGCTTGTGGGACTAACCAGTCACTTATCTGACCATCAATGAATTTTGTGGAATGGTCAGAGCGTTATGAAGAATAAGTCCAGGAGACTGGCTTTGGTGTGGGTCCTGCGATTTGGGAAGAACTATACATCCAATCGTCTCCTCGCACCATACTTTGATTTTCATGTACTCGAGTTCAACCAGAATCTCTCAGATCTATCAAAAGAAATGTTTTATCATATGATATCAGATAAATTCCTAAAAGAACAGGGTTCCTTGTATTTAAATGAAAAAATCAACAGCATAATTATTTGGAACCACAAAAAAATTATTTGAAAAATAAAAACGAATATATGAATAAATCGTCATTTTGATTCAGATTTTTGACAAAGAAACACCTTTTTAAAGTGGATCAAAATAGGGAGTGGCAAAGTGGGGGGTGGGGGTGGGGGTGGGGGTAAACACCTATACACCCTCTAAATCCGGCACTGCCTGAAATAGTTAGTTTTAGCTCACCTGAGCTAACAAGTTAGCTTTTTTTGATCACCTTTTGTCTCTCATTTGTCTGTGAACTTTGCACATTTTCACCTTCTCCAGAACCATTGGACCAATATCAATCAAACTTGGTAAGTTGATATAAATTATCCTTTGTGTAAAGGGGCTTCAGGTTGGGTCAAATGAAGAGCCATACCATCTATAAAGGGGAAAGAATCACGAAATGCAAAAATAGGGTGGGGGCATTTAAAAATCTTCTCAAGAATCGCTGGACATGTTGAAATTTACGTGAAAGTTTCCCGGAGACAGTGCAAATTCAAGCTTAATCAAACATGGCCCTGGAGTTAGGGTGGGGCTACAATAGAGGATCAAAGTTTTACATGCATGTAGGGGCGCAAATAATTCAAAATGTCTTCAGTTATTTGCGTTTACATTAATTAGGCGCTTCAGTACAAGATTAAGAGGATGTTCATGGAACAAAATGAGGCCTTTTTCAACCCCCCACCCCCCCGCTTGAGAACTTTTTTGCGGCGATAATTTCTCTGAAATGTGCAGATTCCTTTCTATCTCATCCCTCTTTCGATTTATGGAATCGTTTCACGCTTTTTGAAAGCTTTAGAGATTGGCCTTCCACCGACTCATTTTATCATAAAGGTCTATAGACAGGGAATGCACACATTTCAGAGAAATTATCAATTTGATTGGGGGGGTTAATCAGTATCCATATTTCAGCAATCTGATTAAAATAATATCTTAGATCCACTCCGTTATGTAGCTACATAAAGATCTGAAGACATCCCGTATGATCTTTGTGTAGCGACATAGCAATAAGTTAAAGGAGCTGAGCGGATAAAACATCTTATTTTAATCAGATTGCATCAGATCCTCCTAGGCACCTGATCCCACCTCTGTTGTGTCCAGGGGTCCGTGTTTGCCCAACTCTCTATTTTGCATTGCTTGTAGGAGTTATGAGATTGATCACTGTTCGTTATCTTCACCTTTCATACTTCAGTGCCTGTGATCTCGACGGTACAGCATGAATTAGCTAGACTAGAAGTTCTCTCATTTAAACCATATTCTGCAGTAAATAAAATTCTGACGTAGTCCAGTAATTAATTTATGATAACTTACCTAATAGTACATTACCTGACAATCACTAAGTACTGTCCTCCGACGCAAGTCCATTGTCTGACAGGATGAAAGTGTCGTCTGATCAATCAAGAAAGACAACCTTTCTATTTCTGTGACGTAGTAAACAGCAAAAACTGTAGGAGTTATATTTCTTGATGCATACCCTGATAGGATACCAATCCAGGTGCGGATCCAGAAATTGAAGTTAGGGGCATAACTTCACGAGGCAAGGGTCTGTCTTAAGGCTTTCAGTGGGTCCAGGGCGAAGCCCTGTTGGGGCCTAAGGATTGAAGCCTTGCTGCAGCCCAGGGGGCGAAGCCCCCGCAAGCTCCTGTGGTCATTTAAAATCACAAAACTTCTTACAACTAAGGTCATACATATTTTATTTCTGTCTTATACCAAAATATGAGCGTAACTACGCCAAAACTAATCATGCAAGATTTAGCGTCTGTGTATATACAGTGTGTACTTAATTTGACTCATTCAGGGATTTATTGGTGAAGAATTATCAAAGAAGATTATGTACAGTGCTTTAAGATTAAAATTTGAATTTGTGAAATGGGCCACTGGATTTTAATGGGCTTGAAATATGCTTTCTATATAGTCAAAATGACTATTTTGTGTTATTTTAATGAGATGAAATTGATAAAATGATACAGATTTAAAAAAAAAACTGGAATGAAATGGAAGCCCTCTCAATATATCACGTGTAGTTTACAGTTCATATAGCCTGTAGTAAATGTTCTTTAAAAAAATGAAATTTCTTTCCTTATAAGCTGTCCTACTGATATGCTTTATGGGCCTAAAATAATAAATAAACTTATCTAATAAGTAAGCTGAAAACAGAAAAAAAATTGCATGTTTTTGCTGGGTTTTTTTTTTTTTTTTTGTTTTTTTTTTTATTACTGGTTTTTTGTAAACAACACACCATGATTTTACATAGATTTTCTATATTAAAAAAAAATCCTTTTAACTGAAAGCACCCCAGCAGTATATTATAAAGAAAATACTTCATGTTAAATAAATTTGGTGATAAGTATTGTAAATTTCTTTTTCTTCAATTATCTTCACCTTCAATCATTTTGTTATACATTCATGTACTATATTCATTTTATTTTGTCATAACTGACCTTTGCCCTATGGAAAGGGCTTATATAGGCATTGTATCTGCTGCATATTCCTATTTATGTATGTATTTTCTATATACACATGAATATTTATTGATTGTATCTAGCTTAACGTCTCGCTCGAGATTTTTCAAGGTGAAGGGCTTCAAAGTTAGACCTATGCTCGGCGTTTACGGCCATTGAGCAGTGAGGGTTCCTTATCGTGCAACACTTACTGTGACACGGGACAACCGTTTTTAAGGTTATCTCCGAAGACCTGTGAAATTCGCACCTGATGCCGAACGTTTGGCGATGGAACTGTCACTACCTGTTTTAACGACTTAGGTATGTCGCGGTCGGTATTTTAACCCCGGACTTCCGCATGCGGGGCGAACGCTCTAACCTTTCGGCCACCGTGGCGGTACATGTATCTGTTGAAATGGGAAAAAATTGAAAATAAGAATTCATATAATTAGGACATGAATACTCCGCCCGATCTGACCTTTCTAATGCAATATGAAAATAATGGACCCATGAGTCACTTTGGCCCATATATAAAAACTTCCCCTACATACATGTATTTGCATGTAAAATTTTGATCCCCTATTCTGACCCCAACCTACCCCCGTGGGCCATTGTTTTTACAAACATGAATCTGTACTATGTCAGAAAGCTGCCATGGAAAATTGAACTTCTCTGGACTAATGTTTTTTGAGAGGATTTTTAAAGATTTTTCCTATATATTTTCATGTAAAAAGCTGATTCCCTATTGTGGCGCTACTCTATCCCAAAGGCCATGAATTTAGCAAACTTGAATCTGCACAATATCAGGAAGCTTCCATATGAATTTGAGCTTTTCTGGCCCAGTGGTTCTTAAGAGGAAGATTTCTAAATGACTCCTCCCTATTGTTGTTGATTTTTTGTAAATATCTCTCATTTGAAGGGGAGATAGCCCTTCATGTAAACAAATTTAAATTCCTTTCATCCAGGGATAATTTCTACCAAGTTTCGATGAAATTAGCCTGCTGGTTCTAGAGAAGAAAAATTCTAAAATTTGTCAGTGTTATTTCACTATTTCTCTATAATTATTTCCACTTCGAGAAGGACATTGTCCCTCATTTGAACAAAGTTGAATCCCCTACATAATAATTATAATGAATAAACACGGACCCCTGGATATACAAGAGGTGAGATCAGGTTCCTAGGAGGAGTAAGCATCCCCTGTTGACCGATCACACCCGCCGTGAGCCCTATATCTTGATCATGTAAAAGGAGTTATCCGTAGTCAAAATCAGTGTACCAAGAACGGCTTAACAATCGCTATTAAACACGTCAGACAGCATTTAACCCAAACATAGGTCGTATTTACAAATTAGATCATTATATCGACCATGGAATTTGCGAAATGCTTACTTTAAACGCGATTGTTTATTGATCCTATCATGATATCCTATTTAGTATGATATGTAAAAACTCTCTGACTAGCGGGATCGGCAAATTAAAAACAACTGAAACGTCAGTCCAGATCTCGATATATTTCCTCAAAAGCCGGTATAGGTACATCTGTAATTATATACATGTAAAACTTATACGGTACCAATTTTGATGCACCAGATGCGCATTTCGACAAATAATGTCTCTTCAGTGATGTTCAACCGAAATGTTTGAAATCCGAAATAACAGTGAAGTTTTAGAGCTATTATAGCCAAAAACAGCGTGCCAAAAAAGTCGAGTCAAATTCGTCTAAGGATAAGAGCTATGCATAAGGGAGATAATACTTAATTTTGAAATACATATATATCTATACATATGATTATATTATCAATCATTCATTCCTGAACATTTGATTTAAAAGTGCTCGAATTAATTTCTTAAAAATAAACAACTGTACTCTATTCAATTTCAAAAGTTCATTCATAGATGCATCATGCTCGGATCTGGGGTGGGGCGGGGGGGGGGAGGGGAGATTGCAAAGTATATGTACATGTATCATCGAGATTTATGAGTGATTGCATTTGTGCGCTCAGTAATGTGGAAAGAACAAAATTATCGTTGAATGATTTTGTACAAAAGGTTATCAAAGGAATACATACTGGAACAACCTGTTTGATATCTGTTTTATATTCTTCTTTACATTTACAATTCACATAATAGATTACATTGATTGTTTTTGTAACAAATCATTAACATCCGATACTTAACCATAGGTTGGGATTCAATGTAGATGTATTAATATTTATACTTTTCACTTTTTTCCGACAGTGTAAACCTTTGATTATATACTATTACATAAAGTCATTGGCTTAATCACAAAATACATGGGATAAACTGGACTAACAGGCCACCTAGAGGCTATTACAAAGGTGGATGATCTTAAAGGAAAGACAGCTACAAATATTGAGGTCAAGGTCACAAAAGATCGTCCATCTCTAAATCTGTATGCTATCATTATGACATGATTTGGCCAAAAAAATTCCATAGCGACCTTCCATTTTTTTATGCAAATGTAGTTAATTGAATATAAAGTAATATTAGTCTAGTTTGTATGGAATGAGATGAAATTTATAGAAATATGGGGTACTTTCTGAATAATCAACTTAATTGATTTTTCATACAAATTACTTCTTTCCGAATCCCATGATGCAAACAAACTAGACACTTACTCCTTAGATGTATTAAATATGTTAAAGCATCCTTTTCAGATCAAAAACCACAAATCTACAATTTGTTGAATTATCTTCAATTAGATTAAGGTTTGTTCAGTCCATTTCAATATATCTACATGTCCAATGGTTTTGTCTTCGATATCTTTACCGATTGAAATGATAGCCATTTCCGCATGAATGTGAAAAAGATTTGCGTATGAATCTTGCTAAATATAGTATGACTATTCTTATGACTGGGAGTTCCAACAAAAATGAAAAGTAGAATTATAAAACAAAATTAAGCGACCTTGGTGAATGTTGTAGCCCATGGAATTTTTGTTGACTTCGTCTGTATTTTGGCTGAGAGGAGTAATCCATGGCTTTTTGTTGGTGCCTCTTGTTAGATCAGGGTACTTCTTTCAGGTCACCTGAGCTAGAAATTCCTCCATTATCATTTTTTTTAAATTCCTTCTCATAATACACGTGACCAATTTCAACCAAATTTATCACAAAGCTTCAAGTTTATTCAAATAAGTGTCATGTTCCTCTCGAAGGTTTAAAGAAATCTCTTTAAAAAGAATGAAGATAATGAACAGTGACTAATCTTACAGGACTATGAACCAGAAATGTCAAAACTTGTTTGGAAGATTCTTTATATAATTAAAAGTCAGAATTATTTAATCTCCCGGGGCCAAGGTAGGTAAAAATAGGGGTTCAACGATTAACATTGGAATATACATACATATAACATCACTGAAAGACAAAGAGAGTGCAATTTGTCAAATTGATATGAAAACACTTTATTACATCCCCTCTCACAGTACAAGATTTGTTTAAACTTCCTCTCCGGTGACCTTGCCCTTTCACCTATTTCATTAAAACTATATTGGAACCAGTGTTTTTATTTATTATCCCATCCCTGGTGTTTCCAGGAGTCCGTATTTTCCTACTCTTCATTTTGAGTTTTTATAGGAATTATTGGATTGGTCATTGTTCGTTATCTTCAACTTTTCATGTGAAAGGCGTCAATTCTGCAAGTTTCATCAAGAAAACTCGGAAAAGAAATGTGACTGAAAGCGAACAAACAAACGCACGTTCTATCCCTGAGGTAATGCCGTAGAATATTAAATATATGCTACGCAATTAATATGATCCTTGATTGATTGTGATAACGAACAGTGATCAATTTCATAATTCCTATAAGCAATAGAAAATAGATGTTGGGAAAACACGGACCCCTGGACACACCAGAGGTCGGATCAGGGGCATAGGAGGAGTAAGCATCCCCTGTCGACCGGTCACACCCGCCGTGAACCCTATATCTTGATCAGGTAAGATGTCAAAATTCATAATTATCTGTAATTTGCTAATACTGTTTTGAAACCAAGGGTCAACGTAACCGCCTTATAACCAGGGATCAACATGATCAAAAACAACGAATCCATCCTCGGGATTAAAGCAAGAACATCACTAACGATGCAAAATCCACCCGTAATTTAACATTCTGTGCTCATAACATGAAACTTATTTAAAAGTTTGAATTTCATTTTCAAAAATGTCAGTACCAACGAAAAAAATCTGAGCAGCGGAAAGCTAAGTCTTAAAGCATTCAAGGGAAAGTCCGACATCCGATTACCTATATAAAAAATATAGACGGGCAAACAGTACCATACTATAGATAAATACGTCCCATCTAAAGATGACGTACAAAGAGAGGTCAAATCCTCGGCTTGCAGTATTTAGATTAACCATCGGAAACAGAAGGAACTTAATTCTAGTGATCTTTAAATTTCCACAAAAACTATGAAATGGAAACAAATCATTCAATATAGGTGGTAATATTATCTAACATGGTTGTATTTGAAATGCCTCATTTCCTTTAAAGCTTACCTGGCCGTCTCAAGATTTGCAAATAAAGAGTCTTTCAGACCTCTCTGGTTAGCATCAATTAGTTTTATGTAACATTTATGTAACATTCATACTAAAGTCAGTCTATATACAATGGTGTTTTTCTTGCCCTAGTTTTTATAAAACGGGAATACTGCACTTCAATATTGACGAAACAATTACCAGGTGAACTGAACAGGCACTCAAGAGCAAATCTTGTATTTATTGATTTTTTTAAAGCGAAATATCTTTTCACTTAGTTGCACAAATATTCTATCGGCAAAGTCAAACTTTTTTTTTTATAAAAAGAAGGCTATTTTAAAAACTGTACCGGTGTAGCAGGTCTGGTGTTTGTAGACTTGTACTTGGCGTTGCGTGGGTATGGATAGCATCTTTAAGAGCGCTGTTAACGTGAAATTTTGTGAAATAGAAGACTGTGAATTCCCTCTAAAATGTTTTTGTCATGATTGTTGTATGGGCCTGTGTTTCAGGTGTTCTAAGATTCATTTTAAACGCAGAAATTCTCACAGGATTGTTTTGTACAGAGAGAGAGCAAAAATCAGGAGTAAAGCTTGTGGAAGTCATATGTGTCTCCTAAAGGGACCGTGTATGGAAGTTTGCTGTTTCACTTGTAGAAAAGTAATTTGTGATAGTAGTATTGAAGATCACGAGTTTCATTATACCATGACAACATCGGAACAACTTGTATATTTTGAAAGAATGATCAACTATTTGAGGCTCGTTCGTTCAAAGATCAGGAACATTACAAAATTTTTAGCAAAAATTGAACAAGGAGTTCCTGTTAATTATGGAAGATCCAAACAATTGAAGTGGAAAATGAAACATGCTTTCCTAACTACAGCAAGATATAACTTACCTCACCTAACTGACATCAAGCGTAGAGGAGAAGAGTACATTCGTCTATGTAGACAAATGCAGGAATCTTTTAGCCTTGGACAAACTTTGTCCAAAAACGTCCCGAATGCAACATTCATAACAGCACCAAATATTAATGTCATTTCGATTGCTAACCCAGGTGGCCGCCCCAAAAAGAATCTCGGACCTCTTTTGATATGCAATATCCGGATTTTCACCAAACCATTTTCAGGTGTAAAACTCTTTGGCAGCAGTGACATCAGCGTTTGGGTACACGAAAAGAACGCTAGAGTTTTAAGCCGCCATGACATCTGTGGGAGTTGTCGCAGTAAATACATTTTAGATATGGTTCCAGAATTCGTCACCTTAGCTCGAGATCATATAGTATACGTAGATAACTCCAAAAATACAGTATACAAACTTTCTTCTAAAGGTACACAAAAACTGGTGCAGGAGTCTGCTAATTGTACACAAAAACTGATGACGGAGTCTGCTAATTGTACACAAAAACTGACGCCGGAGTCTGCTAATTGTACACAAAAACTGGTGACGGAATCTGGTATCATCACGGCTATTTCGTCTTCCTCAAACGACTCTTTGCTGGTCTGTACCTGTAACATGGCCACAGGTAGAGGAGAAATTCGCAAATATGATATCAGTGACGGGAAATTATTGCAGATCCTGGCAAGTAGTAGCGAATTTCCATTTTCCTTTTACGATCTGTTAAATGTGTTTTCCGTCACTGAAAATATTGACGGTAGTGTGTGGTTCTTAGCGCTGCTTGATAGGTCAGAGGTCAGGAGAATCGTCAAAGTCAGTAGATGTTTCACTGATCGCAATGATTCATTCGCGGTGGCCCAAGTTCTTGACAACTTGCGGACCATTTGTCCAATGGAGATAACACACAACAGCAGAGGTGACATTTTGATCTTAGACGACAATAAAAAAGAGGTCCATATCGTGAACAAAATTGGGAATCTGACGTGGTCTTGGCCTTTTAGAGGGAATATTGAAAGTATTTGTGTTGATCCCTCAGACAAATTATGGGTAGCCGATTCTGACGGCGATATTAAAGCTTTTGGATGTTATAGATTGTGTAAACCAGTTTCTCGGCAAGGAGTCAAAAATGTTCTAAAGAAATACTCAAAGAATCGTTTCTGGGGTGTGAGTCATGCGAAATCGTTAACTTCTAGTGTAACGTTTAGCAAACATTTGAAAAATCACCACAACAAAATATCCTGTGAAACCTGTTCATTTATGTACCCATCGTTGCTAGCCACGCTTACTGAGTCCGGAAGTACCAACCTCAAACCGAATTGACGTAGCGTGAACGGAGACAAATAACATGTTTTGCGATGATGGTCCGTACCCGGTAATTTATTATTTCCAGTATCTTTAGTAACTTGACTCTAATTCAGAAATCAAATGTATCATACCAGATGGAAAACCAACACAGTGCCGCCCTGCTGTCACCAAAACGGTTACCAAGAAATGTCACTCAAAAGTCCGATGTATACGAGTAATCGTCTATCGGGGTCTCAGTGAATCCCAGAGTGAGACATATAGGTACGTTCTACGTTCAGGTTCCTGGTAGTATTTAGAGGTATGGTGCGATGTCAGTGGCGTTTTGCACAACGTGTGTACCATCGATGCACTGAATTACGTTAGGGAATCCGACTAGATGGTAAACGCCGGTCCTATCAGCTGTTCCTGTCGACGGCCTTGATGGGATTAATGCAGTTAGAGTCAATTAAAGAGAACAAAATAATTCTACCATTGCACGCATTTATTAACCTGATGCACACATTCATTGAATTATTGCATTCTTTAATTGAATTAGTGATACCAATTCATTGAGTGCAGCAATTTAGCAAACTGATTAATGCTATCAATTAATGTATTCAATAATTCAGAATTAAAGACCCATCGATTATTTGAAGAAATCTTTTATTGAATTGTTGCGTACACCAATCAATTAAATTCATGATATCTTCAAATCATTAAAAATATTAAAACCCTATCAAAGAATTAAAACTCATCGAGATCACAAGCACCGTACGTAATAATCACATACAACTCTAGCGTCGGCCTTGCATATCAATCTAATTAAAATCAGCTCCTCGATCCGCTACCCTGTTCCTCGTGTAGCGACATAAATCAAAGTACTTAAAGTACTCGTGGGAGTTGAACATTGTGGAAATTCAGTTAGAAAAGATAGTACTGGAAGGGTAGGGGGATAAATGACTGAATATTATCATGATTTTAGATACAAATCAACTGTTGTTGTTTTTCAAAGCGTTACAACAGCAAACATGGATAATGGAAGGCCCATGGGCCACAACGCTCCTCGAGTAACTGAAGTCGTGTTGTTGTTTTCTAGAATTTCACCCCTTTATATTCTCATGAAAAATGTGACCACATATTATGGCCCAAACATTCAAATCAATATGGTTATCAATGCCTTGCAGTTATGAAGAAATTTTCCCCCTGTATATATACATTCAAGTTTAATCCTAGTTATAGCTAATTCTAAGGATTCATTACTTGAAAAGGTAGTCCAATATGCTAAACTGTCACCTGAGTATACTACAGTCCTGTAGAGGATCAATGGAATGGTAAATAATTGTATAATAACTCAAAATAAATGAAATGCAAAAAAATTAAAAATTGTCGGGCATCGGAAATGCACAAGCCGAGTTGCGCAAGGAATGGGCATAGAGGGAACCGGCAGAAAAGTTTTCAAGAATTATCAAGCAGGGAGCAAAATTTTGCGTACATAAATTTCAGCCGACTTAAATCTTTTGTGACCTTGACCTTTAACCCTTGACCAAAATCAATAGGCTTCTTTGTCTCATCAAGGGCGATAATCCATCTAAGTTTAATTGAGATCCTATAATTTGTTAAAAAATTATAGTGCAGAAAACAAAATTTTCTCCAAATTTCAGTCTATTTATAGCCACTGTGACTTTGACCTTGTGACCCCGGAATCGATAGGCTTCTTGTCTTACTTAATCGATCTAAGTTTGATTGAGATCCTATAATTCGTTCAAGAGCTATGGTGCGGAAAACAAAATTTTCTCCAAATTTCAGTCTATTTATAGCCAGTGACCTTGACCTTTGATCTAGTGACCCCAGAATCGATAGGCTTCCTCATCTTACTGAGGGTGACAGTCCATCTAAGTTTGAATGAGATCCTATAATTTGCTCAAGAGCTATGGTGCGGAAATGAAATGTTGATGCGTGCCCGCCTGCCCGCCCAAAGGCACTTCATCAGATCATAAGCCGAGTTCGATTTCATCGCAACTCCGCTAAAAATGAAACACTGGTCAAATAATGTTATTTATTGCCAAGGTATTTGGGATATTATACTGTGGCTCAAACAGGGGGTGAATGAACCTGACAGCATGGAAAGCATATATTGGAATCAGACTTGTGATGCTGGAAATCGATAGTGATTAATAAACTATACATGTACAAGATCCATAACTATTTTTTTTTCAGTTTGTGAGGGAGAATCCTTATGTCTCTTTCATCTGTAGACAAATAAACAATGTGTTTTGACCAGAGCAATTTCCAATCCTTTTTGCAGCATAAATTCAACATTGTGGCAACTGGGTTAAACTTTGATAGTGAAGTAATACATGGCAGCACCTTATCCCATGCTCTTAAAATTTCTGTTTGACACACACTCATGACATCCACTCAAACATTACAGAGTGCAGCAAAATCCCATTGTAATAGGGGATTCAAAATGGATAACTGGTACAAAATATGGTACATACTATTCAAAAAGGATAATGAATTTGACATATTGATGTCTTGGAAAAGGAAATTCTGACATCGGGGCTCTAAGCGTTTTCAAACATTGTCATTTGATAAAAGTGTTCTACATTTTTAAAAATAGAGATTAATATGTCTTTACATATGTAATAGTGTGGATTGTATAGGTATATAAACAACTCAACACCAATGGTAGGGTTCTATCAGAGTTTGTATTCTTTTCTAATTAACTCTAGGTGTGACACAGAGCCAAATTTCTGGTCAGGTCCAGAATATTCTATATGCTGGTAATAAATAGTCAAATTGTACTAGGAAAATCTTCTGGAAAATCTTCTAGAAAACACTTCTATACTCTTAGAAGACAATTCAAAATGTGAACAATAGTAAAGAGAGGGAACTTAGACAACCAATGAAATTGGAGAGTTCTATATTCTATGAATATTTACATGGTGCTATTACTGACCATTATGATCTCATAATCTATAAATAACTTTAGAGATATTTGCATATACTATTAAGTTGTACATAAAATAAATTAAAAGTAAAGACAACTTTTGTCATGTACTAATCTTCATAATCTAAATAATGAAATAATATATTTACTTTAGAAAAATATCACCCTGTCACACATACATAGGTGAGAAAGTTTCCATTATTCCTAGTCGAGACATACCATGTATGCGCAAAAAATTCATAAACAAATATCACACTACTCACGTAGAAAATGTGGACCTTACCGTCATCAAGCGCAGCGAAACACGCCATTTCGAGATTGTAGTCGACGAAAGCTCGGTAACAGTAATGAATAAGGTACACTCATTTTGTATCTATTTTGTGACTTTCTTTATTAAAAGGAACAGTTCTCTAATGTGTAACGTGTAATAACTTGAAGCATGAAGCAGTTTCACTTTGCCACCGGATATAAGAAATTTTATTTCGTATTCCGATCCCAATCGAAAGTTGTTGACTGGGAATGACGTGTTTTAATTCAATCTACATATAACATCAAGCATTTTTTATATCACATTAAAAAAAAAACCAAATATATACACATATACAATGTTGTAGAGTTATTTCTTGTAAATTTTCTGAGGTTTCGCACCATATTCGATATTTCGCGCCACGGTGTCAATAGGGTTTTTGTGCAGTTGTCGTTCGTTTCCCTATCAATGTTTATAGGTGACGCTGCGCTGCAAACGACAATTTTCAACCTTATCTTTTATTTTTCTATGTATATCAGTATCAATTTGATCGAAATCTTGTATTCAAATTGATTTGAATACAATATCATTGCATTTATTTACATGTCAATTATCAAAATTAGATTAATTCAGAAAAGTTACATGGATTATTTAATGGCGGATGTTTATAAAAGTTTATGTTGATTTACCTAGGAGTAAATCAGCTGACACAGAACCCCCGCTGACGACCACTATACAAATCAATACAAATTACTGCGCAGAAAAGTGCGTGATGACCCAGGGAGATTGAACATAGTTCAACTCCCAAAAAAGAGAGAAGAGCCGATCGAGGAGCTGATTTTAATCAGATTGCCTTGCATATCAAATCTCATGTGTTATGATAACTTAAAGCCCTATCTCCAGGCTTATTTAAATCAACGAAATCTGAAGCATCGCACAGAATGGTACATTATAGACTTAGCACCGGTCTCATATATTTATGTATATATTTTATATTATGTTATCTATTTTTCTATTCTCTCATTTATCTGTCTGTGAATATGTTTTATACAGGACCACAATGTAAACTAGTCTTTTGTACTAAATGTGCTATCCTGTCTGAATAAAGAATTTATTATATATATATTATTGTTATATATCCACTGAACCTCAAGCGTCAAACGTAATAATGAATGGTAGCCCTAGTACCGGGTGTATATTTCAACTAAATCTCAAAAACTGTGCATAATAATAACTTATAATCTTAGCACCGCATTTATATATCAATTAAATCTTATAGATTTAGCACCGGATTTATATATCACTTAATCACAATCACAATACATAATAATGAATTGTAGCCTTAGCACCGGGTTTTCATATCAACTAAATATCAAACTCCGTACTTTTTGCATATTGAAAAAAACTTTTAGCTTTAGCACCAGATTTATATATCAACTTAATCACAAGTTTTCAGATGATTATTTAATGTAAATCTGAATAACCTGCATAGGGATTCTTACTCCCCCTAGGCACCTGATCCCACCTCTGGTGTGTCCAGGAGTCCGTGTTTTCCCAACTATCTATTTTGTATTGCTTATGGGATTTATGAGATTATTCACTGTTCGTTATCTTCACCTTTCATGCATGCCAACATTCGCAACATTAATAGTGAGCGCTTCAAAATGTATTATTGCAACAAGGTAACTATAAATGTGTGTATCATGTCAATGTGTTGCACTGTGATACATTATAGATTTGCATGTTCATCGATTCTTAGGTTGTCTGAATTTCTGAAACAACATTTCAATATAACCATTTTTTTTCTCTTTATTTCAGCTTCTATACATAAAAAATTGCCATTTGCCAGTTGCCATATATGTACAAGAAAAATACAGTAATTGAAAGCTGAGAAAAAGACAGACATTCCTTTTTGTTGTTACATATTGTATATGTATGACAGTTAGGCTATCTATAGTGTAATAACGATAAACATGTGAAGTGTTTGCTAATTTAGAAATGGAAGACATTTTCTGAAAGTGTCATTTAGATGTGTTTGATATATACCTGTAGTTCTCATACAATACATATTGAAAGAAAGCCTTTTAGGAGGCAAATTTAATGAAGAGGATATGCATAGATATAGATGACAGAAATATCAAAGAACATTTATTAACTTTCTTGTTATACCTGTACTTAGGACAAATGATCAAAGTAAAAAATTATCATTTAAGAAATAAAGGGTCAATATCAAGGGTGAATAATTTGTATTAAAGGGAGGTCCTGGACCCTTTCCAAGGAATGATAACTGCAAAATATGATGAGTTATTCAAATCCGCTGTAGATCCACAGGACAAGAAATGACAAAACTGTGTGAATACCGTTGTATAGGATTTCAAAACATTGCCTTTGAGGACATAGTGGCGCCATCATATAAGAGGTCCATTTATTTATTGTTTGGAAATGGTGTATTTGTAAAATAATTAAGAAATTAATTGTTGCTTGAAGTTAACTTGCTTTCCTAATTGGTCTTAATTTCAGAAAGATTTTACATGTTAAAAAATTGTTTTCTGGAAGGTGATAAATCATTAAAGAGGTATGGCGCATTTGCTGACGATACGGCCGACTCAGAAATCTAAATGGAAAACACCGGTTTCCAATAATAGACTGGCGTGTTATATTTAAATATAAGGCCAACGTTTTTGATGTTTCGTTAACCAAGATAAATAACTGCCGCAGTTTAGCATTACTGACATTTATACGAGTCGTTCTTTGCTTAATAAACCATTTTTCTATTTGGAATGATGAACAGTACAATATTTTCATAGACCTGTGCAGCAAGCCTTTTACATATGGCATTACTTAACTCACTGTTCTGACATGACTGCAGCGCCTTTAATAGATGTCATCAGTTTATTTGCCTTTGGTCGATAATTCGAGTGTTTATCTTTGCCTAAATATATGACAGTTGCTACATGAGTATTTATATTTTTCTTTTGAGAAGTCAAACTGTATAACAGTTCTTTTCCTCTCTTGACCTATTTTTACTTATCACATGCTGTCCATTTGTGTCCTTTTTCTTGTAGTATTTGTTAAGCTTTTCGTCAGCCACATTACGGTTTGAAATTCTTGAGCACACAGGAACATGTTAGTGTAAACAAGCGGAACTACAATGATCTCGGAATAAATTCCCCCTTTTTAAGTCGTAACTTGCAAATATTAGAAGTTATGATGAAAATGACTAATATTTGTTATAATATATAAAACACCCCCACTCCCTTCATGAAAACGACCCCAAAAAAATGAAAAGCAAAAAACAAAATAAATTTTGGAAAAGTATTGGACTTGAACTCGGAATGTACGGTTCAAGTGTAAGATTACCGAGCACCTAAACCACTAGGCCACCCAGGCATGTAAGTTTAAAGGTTTAACGTTTGACAGGCTGCTAAATCTCAAGGTAAATTTTGAGAACAATTTTTTCATATTTTATCGATTTTCAACAAGAGGGCCACCATAAACCAAATTTCCTCAAACGAACTTATATACAGTCATAATGGAGTAAAACAATTTCAGTGGCCTTTTGCAACAGTTTGCATTTTTTATGCCCATTACATTACATCTACTATATGCTCTATATAATCACGGTGATGTTTATGCTTATCAAATAAAGATACCGATATCTTTATTAAGTAATTTGGGTAAACACAAGTATAAACTGACATTGTATAGGAGAATATTTGTAAAAAATGATATTCAAGAAAAGGGTATTTATGTAGGCGAAATTGCATACCAAGTGCGCTATACCCCTTTGTTCAAGTCTCTTAGAAGAGAAATTTTTAAAAAGTTACATTGGGGACCAGATCCATATAATTACAAACATCAACAGAACATGGTGTATACTACAAAAAATTATACTTAAGGCACATAGAACCTGGGATGGGAGGGGGTTAACCACCCTCCCCACTTAGGTGACAAATGTGCCTTCCATGTAAAATAATAAAATGGAGAATATAATCAAAACTTAACGTGAAATCAACAAACCAAGTTGCTTTATACCGAAAAGAGTAGCATTGTGTGGTTTTTAGTTCACCTGAGCTAAAAGCTCGAGTGAGGATTTCTGATCACTCGGTCCCGTGGGGATCCGGGTTAGAATAAGTCCCAAGTACCCCTTGCTTGTCGTAAAAAGCGACTAAATTGGCTGTCCTTCGGACGAGACCGATAAAACCGAGGTCCCGTGTCACAGCAGGTGAGGCACGATAAAATCATCCCTGGGTGAAAGGCTTTCCAATTTTTTTCAAATGAAGGGACATGCCCCGTCAAAGGGGAGATAATCGCAAAAATAAGGTGGGGTAATTTAAAACTCTTCTTAAGAACCACTTGATCGGAAGAGCTGGAATCTACATGAAAGCTTCCTGACATAGTGTAGATTCAAGTTTGTTAAAACCATGACCCCCGCAGTAGGTTGGGACTACAATAGGGGATTAAAATTTTACATACAAATATATAGGGAAAATCTTCTCAAGAACCATTGGGTCAAAGAAGTTTACATTTGCATGAAATTTTCCTGACATAGTGCAGTTTCAAGTTTGTAAAAATTATACTCCGCGGGGTAGGTTGGGGCCACAATAGGGATCAAAGTTTTACATGCGAATATATATAGGAAAAATATTTTTAAATATGGGTCAAGGTGATTCAGATGAGCAATCCACTGAATCACGCAGTAGTCCATATATTAAAACTAACGTACAGGTGAAGTTAAAAATAATACCAGTGAAGTCGTTTCGATTTTTTGAATTTACAAAAAAAAAAAAAATTAAAAAATGCCCTCGTGAAACGAAATTTCAAAGCGACAGTTTTATAGAGGAAAACTCCAAGAACATGTTCATGCTATTTTGTTTCATGGAGGCAGTTTTTGTTTTAAATTCGGGGATACCCCTTCATTTTAACGCTAGAAATCATAAATCGCTTATTGCTTGATTTAAACTCAAAATATTTTGGCTAATTTTTGTCAATACATGTTTTTTAAACTTATTTTCAAAAATTATTGAATCAAGACATACGTCCCAATTGGTGTTATCATATATTTGAAGAACTTAAATTTTTCGATCTTTCATGCAACACCTTTAGGGAAATTAACATGAGACGTGCAACACCTTCTTTCTACACAGATATAAAAATGTTAAATTTTAAATATCCACATCGTGTACAGTGAAAAAGAATAGGCCTACATCAATTATATTTTTCTTAATACGAATGGACGTTTTATCTGATTCTAAATTGAAATTGTGTTGATCTGAATTTAATCATCTCTCTCTCTCTCTCTCTCTCTCTCTCTCTCTCTCTCTGTCTTTCAATTCTGGGCCCGGAAGGCATAACAACAAGACAGCTTATAAAGATGGAAACTTTTAAAACAGCCTTATAAGGTAGCTCACTACACTAAAGCTTATCCTCTGTATGACACCACGTCACGAGATGGCGATTTAAATGTTTTGTGAAATTATTTGTATCGATCGATTTGTTTGTATAATATCATAGCTCAGTGGTTAAAGCATTGGTTGAATTTCAAATTCACCAAAGTCTTTTGTTCATATGTGCTGAAATAATTTTTTTGAAAATCATGTTTTTATCCAAATATGTATATTTTTGCCTTTTCTGGCCATATAGGCTCATTGTATATCATTATAACTTTCATAATTAAATCAATTCGTACTGATTTGAGAAACTATTTCTGTGTGTAGTGAGTCACTTTAAATTTTACCACACTTTCGCAACTGTGATGTCATGCCGTGAACACGGTTCACATCTAAAGCGATGCTATTGGAGTTGATATACTCAGCTGACTGGAGCTTCTGTACAACGTTAATTAAGTAAAAAGAAAACCCTACTTTCTCGGATTTCTAATTGAATGTAGACTCCAAGCGACACATTATTTTCAATGTTCAACTCTTGGACGTTTTATTGCTTAGAATTGCGGATCTGTAGTAACCTTGTGGTATCGAGGATGGATTCCAGTCTTCAGTTTCAATTCGTCTGTAGACTATTTTGAAATCGTAGTTCATATGAATTTTTTTCAATGTCATATCTTTTTGTAATATCATTCAGAGCATCATCAACTATCTGAATAATCAGTTTGACATAATTCTAGCAAAGGTATTTTCTTGTTTCCTTCCTCATTCTGTGTTTGTTTTGCTTACATTATATATAGGCAGCCATGCCGTGTTCTCATTCTATCTTATGTCGATGAGATTACCATTACCATTCTTACCTTATCAATATCATCTCCATGTCTTCAAACTTTCTATCATAACCTTATATATCCTAAACTCTCTCTTGTCTCATTACAAAAATAAAAGTTAAAAATATGCAATTGCTCTCACATTTAATCACTTACCGCGTTGTCCCCACCCTAATACCAAAAACCCCGATCTCTTACTTTTGTGTGAAGGTCTACCTGTTCATTCTAAATATCCATTTAGTTTCTATTTAGTATCAATAGCATTAAGGAAAATGTTTCTTTAATGTTCAACACATAAATATTATACATATATACCAAGTTTGGCCCCGCTGTGGAGTTCAAACCTCTACCCTGGAGATCATCAAATTTACAAGTTTGGTAGAGGCCTTCATGCTCTATATCACTAGGCATTTGGGTTTTCTTACACATGTGCGGTTATAGAGAAGAAGGTTTTTGGAAATTTGTCAACTTAGATAATTTTCTATTTTCTGTCCCGCCTCTAAGGCCCCAAAAGTCCTGACATTTACAATTAATGTTCCCCTCTTCCCAGAGATGCTTCATACCAAATTTGAAAAGAATGAACGTAAAAGGTAGTTATCAAGAAGTTAAAAATATTCAATTGTTAACGCACGACGGACGATACGAATCGTAATAGGTCACCTGAGTCTACTCGGGTGACTTAAAAAGGCAGGGGAAATGATCAATTTCTTACAATTTACTAGAATATACATCTCTGAAACAAAATACAAAAATTGGACTTCTTTCTAGTAAATGAAACATGTTTAGAGTAAATCATACTGTATTTTGTTTCAAAGATTTTGTCGAAATTATAAAAAAGTTTGCTATCTGCTTAATGCGGCATTATATTATCTTAATGCTTCGTGATTTTAACAGTCATTTGAGCATATGCTTAATTTCCACGACAGAAGTACATCACTTCTATAGAAAAAATACCATAGACATGCAACACCCTCATATTTAGAGAGATAGAAATGTTTCTTATGCCAACCTATTCAAATGGACAGGTTTGTGTTATTTCAATTTTTATTCTACGTCTTAACTGTAGCAAAATCATTCACAAAATTGACCATTGATTTGTATTCTTAACAAATATCTGGTGATTACTCCCGGTGCATTCGATTAGCCGCAACGAAGCCTTTCCTCGGACAACCTTTGAAAACTAACCGTACAAGAAGTATGGATCAGAAGCGTAGCAACGAAGGGGGGGGGGGGGTATTTGTACATTCAAAATTTTCAGACAGCATATAAGGCGAGTCAACTTCTCCACCTGAGCAACCCCCTTACTATTTGTATATTTTGTTCAGCATGTATATGAATGTTATATCTTGTGCACGCACAAAACTAGCAATCTGCTTCCCGGGGTCATATCGCCATTGATTCAACAAAGATTTTTAATGTACAATCAGGGAAGACTTTGAAGATTTACATGACAATCAAACTCCGACGTCGAATAACGTGGAGAAAAGATTGATTTTTTGTTGGTCAAAGGTTGAATACATGTTGATAATAGTTGATTTTATGTTGATAATGTAGGTTAGTTCAAACAATATTTATTCGTGTATCTGTAAAATCGAAACGAAATTTACAGAAACGAAATGAAATCTACCGAAATGAAATCCACCGAAACGAAACGAAACCTAACGAAAAATATTGTATAACCGAACTCTTCTCATTGTAATAATCAAATATGGTGTCTCAGGCCCCTGTAAATATTATCACATATAAATAAAATTCGCCTCCCCTTTGATGTAGTCGTTCAGGTTGACTGATACAAAGTTTTAAACGTTGGGAAGCCCCTCCTCAGGGAGGATGTCGCCGGGTTGGATCCGCCTATTCGCAAAAATATATGTTTCAGCATTTTTTATTTATTTATTTTTTATTATTTTTTGCTCTGAAGACAAATGTATGTACATACATGTGGATACTAGCTTTTGTTTTTCCAAGATAGACAAATAAATTGGTAAATGTTCATGAATATATGAGTGTTGTTTAAACGCCGAACGGAAAACTGAACGGAAATTGTTAAAATGTAGCAAAACTAACACCAAAAATCAGACAGGTATGCCTTGTATTGATTGAAATAAACTTTTAGGAATTTGTTCACAAGCGGTAAAACAATTTTATCTGAAAATTCTGCGCCATAAATTGATTGAGCTAAGTTGGATATCGATGTTTATGTAAAAGTTTTCAAAGCGTTTTCAATAATCTTGTAAAATTCATCATTTATGAAGATGAAGTGCTTTTTATTCGATAGAACATGACGACAACACGTATTGGCAGTCTTTGTCATGGCTTTACTTAATAAAAACATATTTTCAATTGAAGAACAATGTTCATATCAATACAACACATCAGTATGTATATCAAATAATGAAATGCATCATGAAAGGTGAAGATAACGAACAGTGATCAATCTCATAACTCCTATAAGCAATACAAAATAGAGAGTTGGGCAAACACGGACCCCCGGACACACCAGAGGTGGGATCAGGTGCCTAGGAGAAGTAAGCATCCCCTGTCGACCGGTCACACCCGCCGTTAGCCCTATATCCTGATCAGGTAAACGGAGCCTACAACGACTTTGGTTAGTTACGTTCAATATGTTGTAGCATCAATAGTCCATCCTTAATTCAGTCAATCAATATGTTGTAGCATCAATAGTCCATCCTTATTTCAGTCAATCAATATGTTGTAGTATCAATAGTCCATCCTTATTTCAGTCAATCAATATGTTGTAGTATCAATAGTCCATCCTTATTTCAGTCAATCAATATGTTGTAGCATCAATAGTCCATCCTTATTTCAGTCAATCAATATGTTGTAGCATCAATAGTCCATCCTTATTTCAGTCAATCAAT